>NC_135497.1:250036341-250043841 GCF_052857255.1 Amblyomma americanum
CACGCAAGGTGCTGAATGATCACGAGCGACGGGTTTGCGTCAGAAGAGATGTGATTAAGATGGTGGAAATATCTCGCTAATGGCAAAGGTGCCATCTATTCGTTTATGATAAGAGGAAGGGTTGCGTCATTTGAGTCATTAGCAAACTGAATCACACCGCACATGGTTGATCCAAAAAGAAAATGAAGATCAGTGTCACCACGACATGCCTATTTGTCTATTTGTCATGCTAGGAACGCACTTGCCCCTCCGCCGCCATCTGGTTGCGAGTGGGTGCAACGCAGCCGCACATGACCGAACTGCTACTCGCGGAAAGTGGCGCTGCCATGTGGGTGATCGAGTGAGGTGATCGCGGAGGCGATGACGGCCGCGAAAGCGGCCCACGGGAGGCAGCAATGCAAACCCTGAAGATTTGTTCCTAGTATTTTAGGCGGGCTGTAGTCTTGCGAATGAAATATGCTGAATACACGTGTAACCACTTGTCTGTGGGAGTAAAAAAAAGTAAAAATGGAAACCTCGCTGACTGGTTACCTTGGCTTTCTTCTTAGAAGAACTCAGATGACGGTTGCTTGTTTTGCGAGTGGCGACTTCCATAGCTTAGCGTGGCTGTAATGACGACGGCTGCTGCGGTGTGAAAGGAAATGTGAAACACTGAGCCCTCCATAACACATACCATAGTTTTGAGCACGTTCCATACTTTCACCCTGCCAATAGTTCCTTGCGTGCTGCAGGCATCAGCAAGTGAATGGCAACTTCTGGAACGAGAGATCGTGAGCAAGTTGAGCTAAGCACGAAGACCAGTGCAGTATAGGAAGAAAAATACGGGGTACAGTGAGAAGCAGCTTCGAACTAAAAGGATACCGGTCGGCGAGTAAGAAAGTACTCAGCTTTTCTGCCGCGAAGCGCGTGACGCAGATTACAAAGGAGGGTAATCTGGCATAGACCGCAATTTCGGAAGAAAAGCTCTCCAAGCCTGGGCCCAATCACAAACTAATATTCACACCTTCAGAGATGGCCCAAAGTAGTTGAGCCACAGCGGCGAGGGTAACCGCGTTTTCGTAATTCTAAAAACTGATATGGCTAATACTAACGGCCGGCTACAAATCGCTAATTGCAATGAGACACCAGTTTAGTTTGCGGGCCGTGGGGCAGTGGGCTATCCACATTTCACCTCGGGCGCCACTGACTTGGTCCTTGTATTCTGATATTTTAATCTGCTCGTCGCGTGACCCCCACCCCGGCGACGGTCGCCCGGCCGCTCTAAAACAAACACAGAAAATGCTGCTGAGCTTAAAAGTAAAATCAGTAACGGCAGCGAGGGGTGCCGCAATGGGACCCGCTCCGCGGACAGTGCCGTGAAAATGTCGTGAAAATCGTCAACGTCTGAAAGCACTGACAAAGCACTAGCAAAGGAGCCCTCCACTACGACGTTCCTCGCAGCCCCTTTACGATTTCGAGCCACTCTGAGTCTATGTTTTGATGCGTCTGAACAAATATGGCTATAGATTGCACTTATGAAGTATGACAGATGCGATTTACTAGCCGCGCTCGGAATTCTTTTTCATTTCGAGGCCACAGCTGACCTCGCAAGAAACTTGACATCGCTGAATCGAAAAGCAGGAATCCAAGGCAGACCGCATGATTCCTCGAAGCACAGTTTTAGAAAAGCACTCATGGACGACGCATTTTTGCAGGCAGCAAACCTGGCGATGCACATGCTGTCGCATTTGTTGGTGTACAGAAATGTCGAATAGTATCTGGAAGGTTATACTGCGCACAATAGCATTTTTTGGCACTTCTGACACTTCTGTTTCCTTTTTCTTTGACAGCGCCCGGCCGACTCCACACCTTCACTGGTGAACCATGCCAATCGCTGTCCTTGACTTTCTTTAACACTTCTGTGCCTTTTGAATCGAGAGGTCCCGGTCAACATGTTATGCATAATTAATCAAACACATCTCTCTTATAGCGCTATCTTATGCACGTACATGGACACGAAATGCAGGTTTTATATCCGAGTAAAACCAGCCTGAAGCTGAAGTTGTAGCATGAAGCTATACAGCTGAAACTCGCGCGCTGTCTAGCCGCCGATACATGGCGCGCCACGTGTGCCCATAAACAATGTGTTATCCATAATATACTTCGATAGCTGCGTTACCGTCGTGTTATGCGCACGTGATGATGCGCATTGGCCGGTTTTTCAGCACCCCAAACTGATAAGTAGCTAATAGTACACTAAAACCTGATGTTTCTCGGACTGTATTCGCTCTCATCCCCAGCCGCAGGAGTAGCAGTTCCACCAAAAGTCTTTGGTTCGTGGTTTATGGGTGTTTAACGTCCCAAAGCGCCTCAGGCTTTGAGGGAAGTCGTAGTGAAGGCCTCCGGATAATTTCGACCACCCGGGGTTCTATAAAGTGCACTGACATCGCACAGTACACGGGCCCTCTAGAAATCCTCCTCCATTGAAATTCGACCGCCGCGGCCAGGATGGAACCCGCGTCTTCAGGGTCAGCAGTCGAACGCCGTAACCACTGAGCCACCGCTGCGGGTCCACCGAAAGACGTACAGCTTTTGTCGAAAATACGGGCACCGGGCTTGCTTCTGGGTCGGCCAGTGTGGCTCGTTTTCACCTCATGCAGCGCTATCAATACCTGTAGTGTGAGGAGGAACTGTCGTCCTCTCCCGCCTCGAGCATAGGAGCACCAGAAGTGCTACAAAACCTTTTTTTTCCCGTGGGCGCTGCCATATTGGAGAAGTGGCGCCATCAAGCTACTGGTCCGGTCATGAACACAATGCTGGCGTTATGATCCCCAGGTGGTCGAAATTATTCCGGAGCCCTCCACTACGGCACCTCTTCTTTCACTCCCTCCTTTCTCCCTTCCCTTACGGCGCGGTTCAGGTGTCCAACGATATGTGAGACAGATACTGCGCCGTTTCCATTCCCCCAAAACAATGTTCTTGAGCGGCCGCCGCAGCAACGTTTGGCTGAGCGGGAGCAGCCGTTGGGTGTATTGTGCAAGCGCGTTATTTATTTCGAGCTTTTTCTGCGCGGGCAGTGCTAGTGTTTAGAAGGATGTTGATTTCACATGGCTTGCCAGTGCCTAGTGTTCCTATATAGGAACACTATAGTAGTGCCATCCCTGGCACAGCGTGCGTGCACGTGCGCACATCAAATCTGCGTGGGCCGAGAAACAAGCGCTTAACTTAAATGAACGATGGGGCAACGCAAGATATTGCGCCCCGACAAGTCGCCATGGTCGGTCCTCGACAGCTTTGTATGAGGCGCACAGGATATAAATCAACAATAAGAAAACATGATAATGATATGGTGTCTCTTTGCTTTCTTGCATGCAGGGTTCAAATAAAATCTGCGTAAAACTTCTTTCCAATCGTCCGCTGACCGCATGTACAGTCATGGACAAAAGCTTGCGGGATGCGAATTCACGAAAATTTACTTATTTCAGCGCGCTCAAGCAAAGTAGGCCAATGAAAAGCATAGATACATGCGGACACATAACGTGCTCTTTTCTTATAGAACAGATGCCAGCTGACCGGCTGGCGAGGCAATGCAGAGTTTTTTTGTTACCGCGAACATGAATCCCGCAAACTTTTGTTGATGACTGTACGGTTCGAGCTGGCGACGCCGACGCGCATAATCGCAATCTGTCTCGCAGAGAACATTTTTCTGTGAATAAACGCCACGATTTCCTGACGCCTTTATGAACAAAATGTTATTCAGTGTACAATTCTTAACATAAGAAGAATTCTTGCCGGAGGCTTACCTGTGGCCTATTTATGTGATATCAAAGGATCATACGGGGCTAAGCTTCTAAGCCCAGCGCCGGGTAAAAAAAAAAAAAACATCCGTGTGCTGTAACCGGTTCGGCTCCAGAGTGACCGCATCAAGACCCGAGGATCTTTGACGCACAGGAATGAAAAAAAAAAAAAACCCTGCGTACTACTCTGTGAACTAATTTCTGCGACATTCACCTACAGTCAACCGCCACGCGGTCGGCAGCAAATAGCGTCCTTTACTTCCGACGGAAATGGACACGCGACGCGGTTACGCTTCGCTCCGTGGCGCGCGTCGCAGCACGAGCTGTGAACACTCGCTCTAAACGAGAAGGCAGAGCTTACGACTGTAGACGTAGTACGGTATACCGACCAGAGCACCCACTTCGCTCCCGGTACACCTGCTGGCAGCTCGTGCATGCTTTTGCAACAACAACGAAAAGGAAATGCCTGTAGTAAACAAAAAAAAAAATGAGTGGCAATCGGAAGGCAAGCGGAGAGTAGTGTAGAGCGACCGAAGGCTGGAACCGTTGAGCGTAAAGTGCGTCACAGTCGCGGAGTTCTTGGCGCGCGTCACGCGAGCAGAGCTGCGTCTCGGACGGCCGCCACCGAGCGGCGCGGCGACCGCAGGACACGCGGCTGTTTGCGGACCGGATGTGCGGACGCACAAGCCGCGACGAAGAGGACGGTGCGGACCCCCTCTTGCATCAGGGATCCCGGCCCTTTCGAGAGCGACTTGGCTGCGCCACTGGGCCAGTGGAAACGCCTGTACGCGTGGAAAAAAAAAAATAAAAAAGGGGGAGGGAGTGTACCCGTGGGAGACCGGAAGTGGAGGCCTCTCGACCGCGCGCACCCAGAGCTCCGGCGCTGCGCGGCGGACTGACGTAGAACGCTTCGTCGTACAACTCGCAACTGCAGGCAGCGGCAGCCGCGAATCGCACGTCCGTGCCGGGCCCGCAGGATCTTCGGCAGGTGTTCTATTTATACGCGCGCAATGCGTGACATGTTTATCCGCGCCCGTACGCCGTTTTTCCTCGGGCTTCCTGCGCACCTTTGTGATGGACGCCGGCTATACGTAACTGAGCGAGGCCTTTTTTTTTTTTTCTGCTGCTTCGGCGCCGTGACCGTATTTTCTCCCGGGAAATGAATTGCCACGGTTTGTTTTCTGCATTGGAGTTTCCGCAAGAGTTGCAAAAGTCGCCCAGTAAAGTGGCGCAAAATGAAAGTAATAATTTTTATTATTTTATTTTTTATTTAGTACATACTGCAGACCCTTGTCAGGGTGCAAGCAGGACAGGCATGCATCGATAAGAGTATTTCAGGAAGATACTGAACACAATCAAGAGAAATCAGCGTAAGAAAAAAGTGACAAGTGCTACTAAACTAAGACAACGCCATAACATGGTTCCAATCGGATATTGCCCGCGGAAAAAACGAATACTAAAAAGTGACAGTCAGTTTTCGCAAAATACGTGTTAGTGAGTGAATGTGATTATGCCTAGTAAGTCGGGTGGATAAAGGATAGGTACTGAAAAGGGTCCACAGCTAACTTGTGGTTAAGCAAATAAAAAAGAAAGCCAAGAGGGTGATTTCTTCTACGCGTTTCAGGTAATTCAATATTATTAGCCGCCATAAGTTGAGTGGGGGAGTCGGTGATTTTAAACTTTGAATAAATAAACCGAACAGCTTTCCTCTGGACCCTCTCTATTTTGTTAATGTTAAGTTTAGTAAATGGATCCTATACTATCGAAGCATATTTGAGCTTTAGCCTGATGTATGTGTTATATGTCAGTAGTTTTACGTTAGGACGAGAAGGAACAAGCAGAAAAATAATTTCAGTTTTCACTGTCTCAGATGTTACAGTCGCTTTTCACGTGACTGCAATCGCTCATTGCGTCCTTAGACTTTTGATACAGTACAAGACGCCATCGTTACCGGGGTCTAAGGAAAGTGTGCGTGCGTTACTGGCATTATAGCTGTCCAAGGCTATAACCACCTACAATTTCAAGAATCCAGTGACTACGCCTCCATGCAGCGTACGGTTTCCCAGCGAAAGTTCTCCGTTGTATGCTCAGCACTTCGCCTCTCTTACGGCGGACCTGGGAGATCCCACACAGAAGGAAGATGTACTGTACATACTTCATCTTTAGACAGTCACAGCGACATGTGCAGCCGCAGAGCCTCAGAGATGTATGCAGCGAGTCAGCTGCATCATGGCACTCGGTCACACGAATGTGGCCGAGGTTTCACTGCGCAAAATTATTGGACAAAAAAGTCCTTAACCCCTTGCTATGCCCTACACATGAGGCGGACAGTGGCATAGCTACCCCTTCTCTTCGTTGACGTCAAGTTCCTTGCAAGGCGTCGAGGAAGGTAGTGTACCTTCATATTTTCCAGCTATAACTTCTCCGACTGGTCGGATGCTCGAGTAAGCTAAGCTATAGCGTTTTTCGTAACTGCGTTCTTCTGAGTCCTGACCACAGCACCAGACGCGTCGCAGGTACTGGTAGGACTGCGGTTCAGAACTGATGCAAGGGGTATATGCGCCTTCTCACGCATGTGCGTGAAAGTACCCTATTCTCACAGTCTTAGGGCGACTTCACAAACTACCATGTACGTGCACCGCATTCCGGCCCAGACGTACTGCTGCTACCCCTTCCACATGGGCTGCAGCAAAGTGAAAGCTGTGTCGTCCGTCATTCGACGTAACGTTCATTCGCCATCGGTATGGCCGATCGATACATCCCCAACCAGCCCGAGTCCTCTTATAGTTAACCTCCCCTGTTTTTCTATTAATCGTTCTCTCTCTTCAAGGTATTTATATGTTCTTGAACAGTACTCAGTAGCAGGGGTTCGCTTAGCACATTGGACTAACACTCTTCCCATTTCGAGTTGTTAGTCGATGGATGGATGGATGGATGGATGGATGGATGGATGGATGGATGGATTGAAGGTAGGAGCGCCCCCCTTGGAACGGAGTGATGGCAGTTGCCACCATGCTCAGCTTTTTTTTCCTCTATTTTTGTTTAACTGTGTTGTAAGTTATTAAAATTCGCCATTTCCTACACATTTAACCTTATGTCACCTCTCTGCTTTGGAGCCATCAATTTCCCAATCGCTTTTGCTAATTTCCACCGCAGATTTATTTACATGACTATTGTTATCTCTAAACCCAAGGGCCTCAGGAAGAGTGACTGTGGCTGCATCCACATCGGGATGGATACCATCACATTTTAGTATGAGGTGTTCTATTGTTTCTACAGATTTACCACACACAGCACATGTGTCATCTTCGTTAAATTTCTTTTTATAGCTGCGTGTTCTAAGACATCCTGACCTAGCTTCAAAGAGTAGGGCACTGCCTCTTGAGGTATCATAAAACGCTTCCTTCCTGATCTGCCTTTTCCAGTATCGATATAGTTCTGCACTATGCTTCTCTTCCGTTGAAACTACCCAATTTTTACCTTCCGCGTTTTTAACCTGTCGTTTAATGCTCTGTCTTTCTCCGTCCTCGTGTCTGGCATACTTAATGGTTAGCCTCCTAGCTCTTTTCCCCCATTGTGAGTCAACGCTCTTTCTGTATAGGTATTTAAATACCTTAGCTGCCCACCTGTTATCGTCCAATTTCCTCAGGCGTTCTTCGTATAGTGTTTTACTCTGAGCTTCCCGTGTTTCGAACGATGTCCAGCCCATATCCCCCTGTACTAC
>NC_135497.1:250048841-250135872 GCF_052857255.1 Amblyomma americanum
TCTGAGACGAACGCGAAAACGAGCCACATGTTCGGCGTGTGAGCCGAATTACTGCCGCCGCTGAAGGCTTCCAAGCTGGCGCCTCGCGGTCAGTTGGAGTGCGTACGCGTCTCTGCCTGTCCACGATGAAACCCAACCGGGCCGGGATATATGCGTCTACCTGTACCAAGAGCGACGATTTATTCCTCCCGAAGACCCGTCCTTCCCCCCCGCACGGGTGCGACGACTTCCGATACCGATCTGGTTGCCCTGCGTTATCAATCAGCTGCTTCCTGTGTCCCAGGGCGTACGATTACGGCGGAGCCGGATGCTGCACGGTTCCCATCGGCCCGCGCCGGATAAGCAACCGACACTGGCCGCATGGCGGCCAGCCGCATCGCGCCGGTATTCAAATTGCGCTGTACGTACGGAAATGCGAGCCAATATCAGGCGGTCCCAAGTCAAGACAATGCCGGTTTGTTTCAGTGTGAAAGGTTCAGCATCGCACGGCTAGGTTGCGGGCAGAAAGGCAAACAAAAGAGAGAGAAGCATGGTCAAATGTTTAAGGGAAAGCTATACAGCTGTCCTCTGTAGCCGTACGGCTGCGCTTGGGTGGATGGCAATGAGTAATTACTCCCTTATTAGAAAGAAGAATGCTAAGGCAAACAAACTTGGTCCCCAAACAATTTAAGCAACTGAGAGCAAGCAATCAGTTTTGTTGCCAAACACCGAATCCACGCATTAATGTGTACGCTAATTCTTACTTTCCGAGGACGATAGCAGAATGGAATCCTTTATCAGCATTTCTCTTACAGTCCAGTACGCTAACAACATTTGAAAAAGCTATTTACACTTCACTCTAAAATGTTTTTTCAATTCCATTTGCATTTTTGTCAATACCTTTCCGCTTGGTTATTGTACCTTGCCTAAGATGAACACCGAAAATATAGCAATGTTTTCCTTTTTCTTTTTTGTGTGATTTAAATGATTTCAAACCGATTATTCATTAACACTGCGTCTCCAAAATAAATCACTACGTTGCAAGAAATGTGACTGTGTAGATGAATGTGAACTTTGCATTTTTTGTACAATTGCAAGTTAACATGTTGCTCCTCAGGTGTTATGTCCCACTACTAATTATTTTGCCATATATCAGAAGAACTGACCATTACAGTCAAAATTTCTATAACAGTGTCTTACAATTTTCCAATTTTCAAATT
Organism: Amblyomma americanum; assembly: GCF_052857255.1. Classification (NCBI taxonomy): domain Eukaryota; kingdom Metazoa; phylum Arthropoda; class Arachnida; order Ixodida; family Ixodidae; genus Amblyomma; species Amblyomma americanum. The sequence continues at coordinate 250,050,041 of NC_135497.1, forward strand.
TTTGTCCGATAATACGTTGAACATGACCACTTCCTTCCGGAACAGTTCGCCGATTTTTGTTTTATCCTATATATTGTCGCGAATATTTGCAGTGTTTGTTCGTTCTTCAAATCTGCCACCACACCACTTTATCGCTTTGTTTGCGACGCAAGGCGCGACTAGATTTATCTCGATTTATCGCAGCCAGGCAGAGCTGATTCTACGTTGTTCCGGAATGTTCTAGTAACTTTGCACGCTTTATCTCGAAAGTTCGCTATCAGCTTTAAATTGAGCACGGCCGGCAGCGGCGGGCATTCTGTTCGACGACCGCCGAGCACTCTTGTCGCTTCGCCGCCGCCGAGTGATTCAGTCCATTTTGCGTGCAAATCAGCCCAATAAACAGTTTTCTTTTAGGAGACCCTTTCGTCCGTCTTCATCACTGCTTCGACTGCCGTCCCCACTACGTGATATCTGGTGGAGGTGCGGGGTAGCCTTCCATGTTCCGGACGCCCCCTTCAAGTCGTGAAGCCAGCCCTAAGCGCTTCGCACCCTAGGACGAGCCAGCAGCTCAGCGAGCCAATCGACGTCTGCAGGGAGAGGAGCCTGAGTTCGGGACCCTGCTGGACCGCACCAGACAGCCAAAAGACGCTGCTACGAGCACCGCAACCTCGCCGAAGATGTCGACACCGATCATACTGAAGCAGCCGCGGGTGCCGCCAACTTTCAATGGATCGTTATAGGCGAAGACCCCGAAGAATGGTTGGACCAATTTGAGCGCGTGGCGTCATTCAACAAGTGGGATGATGCGGCAAAAATTAGACACGTATTTTTCTCATTGGATGGCTCCGCATGCACGTGGTACGAAAACCACGAGTTGTCCCTTACGACATGGGAGCTATTCAAGAGAGAACTATTGAAGGTATTGACCTGCGTCGTGAGGAATGAAAGAGCCGAACGACTCCTCGAGTCCAGGATCCAGCTTCCGAATGAGCCCGTCCGCGGTTACGTCGAGGAGATGAAGCGCCTATTTCGCCGCGCCGACTCCGGGATGACCGAGGAAAGGAAAGTTCAGTTTCTAATGCGCGGCGTAAAAGAACAACTCTTTGGCAGCTTCGTCCGCCAGCTGCCAAAAACAGTCGAAGAATTCATGCAAGAAGCCTGCACGATTGAGAAGACCTTCGACGTCCGAGCTCGGCAGTACAATCGCCCTTCCTCTGCCCGTGCAATCCGTTCGGACACGACGGCCACCACCAGCGACAGCTTGCGGGAAGTTATCCGCGAAATCGACTGAGAGGAGCTACGCCGATTACTGCCGCGGCATCCTCCCCACAGCCACAAGCATCGACTCTGATGGATGTGGTACGGGAAGATGTACAACAGGCACTTGGCACCCCGAAGGCCACAGAACCCCAGGCCATGTCCTACGCCGCTGCAGTAAGGACTGCTCAGCCCCAACGACAACCCCTGCATCCTGTCCGGCATGAACAACTGTTCCCGAACGCCACCTTCCTACCCCCGCCCGCCCAGCCTGCGATCGACGCTCAAGCCCTAGGAAATGCGACGCCTGGAGGACTTCCGACAACCAGCCGTTGTGCTTCCATTGCGGTGAGGCCGGCCATATTCTTCGTCACTGCCCGTACCGACGTATCGGTCTTCGAGGATTTGCCGTTAACGCCCCACGACCACGCTTCGGACAACGTCCGCAGGAAATCGACGAGTACCTGCGTCGAGAGGAGTACACGCCGAACCGCTTTTCGCGCTCACCATCGCCGACAACCTCGCGCTTTGTGTCGCCACGCCGCAGCTACGCAGCCGCGGTACGAGGAAGGTCTCCCAGCCCCCGCAGGGGAAACTAAAGGCAGCAACCTCTGGAGGTGAGGTTGCTCAAGAGCGAAACGCCGAAGATCCTCCACCGACCACGCCCCATGAAGACGCTGCACCCGCGACGCTGCATGAAGAACCGGCACTCGCCGCAACCGACGCCGCACACAATGAGAACCCCGACCCCGACGCAGGCTGTCTTGAAAACGACGCCGCCACCCAGAAGAGCTTCGACCACATTCCCCACCCGCGACGCTCATACGCGACGAAGCGTGGCCCGACGCCGAGAGCGACGTGTAATGCAAGAGCCAGGACCTCCGACTTAGAAGTGACTATCGACGGCCGGAAAGTTACCGCTCTAGTCGACACAGGAGCCGGTTACTCTGTGATGAATGGAACATTCGCTGCGCAGCTGAGAAAAGTCACAACGGCTTAGGACGGCCCACAAATTCGCACCGCAGGGGTCACCTCTTTACTCCATCAGGACGATGCACAAAGCGAGTGACTGTCAAAGGACATACCTATCCTGCGACCTTTGTTGTGCTACCGCAATGCTCCCGCAAAGTGATCTTGGGTATGGATTTCCTTAATGAGCATCAGGCGATCATCGACCTGCGATCCAAGCTGGTCACGCTTTCGACGGACGAAGCCATCGCTTCGATGAAAACTCGGGAAAATCACGTTTCCCTGAGTGTCCTGGAGGAAGAAGTGAGCGTCCCACCCCGTTCAAGCGTTAGCGTGGCCGTAGGCGCCACGAAAGCCATTAACGCTGAAGCCATCATCGAGGGGAACATGCAGTTGCTTCTAGACCGAGGAATCAGCATCGCAAGAGGCATCGCACATTTCTGCAATGGCCAGGACGAAGCACTTCTGACTAACTTCAGCGAAGAATACCTACCGGCACATTAACAGAGGAACGACGATTGCTTTCTTCGACGAAATATCCGAGGTACGAGACTCCTTCGCCCTCTCCGACCCATCCGCAGAAGATTCGCCTGACCAAGAGAACTCGCCCACTTTCGACATATCAACCGAGCCCTGCGCTGGGACAGACAAGACCAGATCCGCAATCTGCTTCGAAGCTACAGTGAGAGTTTTTCGACATCGCCGAAGGCCCGACAAACGCCAATTGCCAAGCATCGCATTATAATGGAGCAACACGTCCGACATCTCCGTCAAAGCCCCTACCGTGAGTCACCGCGAGAACGACAAGCCATCCGGGACCAAGTCGAAGAAATGTTTCGCGACGACGTCATCCAGCCTTCAAACAGCCCATGGGCGGCACCGGTTGTTGTAGTGAGAAAGACGGCGCACTTCAATTCTGCGTTGATTACCGCCGCTTGAACAACATAACAAAGAAGGACGTCTACCCCCTCCCCCGCATCGACGACACACTGGACCGCCTCTGCAACGCCATATATTTCTCATCGATGGACCTCAAGAGCGGCTACTGGCAAATTGAGGTCGACGAAAGAGATCGCGAGAAGACAGCATTCAGCACTCCGGATGGGCTGTTTGAGTTCAAGGGGGTACCATTTGGTCTCTGTTCCGCACCAGCGACGTTTCAGCGAGTAATGGGTACAGTGCTGGCAGGCCTGAAGTGGCATATTTGTCTGGTATATTTAGATGACGTCGTTGCCTTCGCCTCGAACTTTGAAGAGCACCTCAAAAGACTTCGAACAGTACTAGACGCCATCAAGTCGTCTGGTCCAACCTTGAAAGCAGAGAAGTGCCACTTCGCCTACGAAGAACTGCTGTTTCTAGGCCACATCGTTAGCAAGGAGGGAGTACGCCCAGAACCGCAGAAAACAGTTACTATTGAACAGTTTTGTTCAATAAAGTTTTTCTGTTTGTCCAGCGCCGGCCGATAAGAATGCAGTGCGAAGATTTCTCTGACTGTGCGCATATTACCGACGATTTGTGAAAAACTTTTCGCGCGTCGCCGAGCCCCCGACCCAACTGACAAAGGCAGACGTGTCGTTTAAATGGGAAGCGCCGCAAGCAGAAGCCTTCAAGAAACTTCAGCGTCGTTTACAGTCCCCACCGATCCTCGCGCATTTTGATGAAAACGCCGATACTGAAGTTCATACCGACGCAAGCAGCGTGGGCCTACGCGCAATCCTCGTTCAAAAACAGCGACGATCTGGAGAAAGTCATCGCATACGCTATCCGTTCTCTTTCCAAGGCCGAGGCTAACTATTCGACAACTGAGAAGGGGTGCCTTGCCATCATCTGGGCTACGTCAAAATTCCGCCCCTACCTGTACGGACGACCGTTCAAGGTGGTCGGCGATCACCACGCGCTGTGCTGGCTTGCCAATTTGAAGGACCCCTCTGGCTGACTCGCTCGATGGAGTCTGCGTCTCCAGGAGTTTGACGTCACTGTCGTTTACAAGTCCGGACGCAAGCACTCTGACGCCGATTGCCTCTCACGAGCCCCTGTAGATACACCGCCGCCGGACGACGATGAGGACGCCTTCCTGGGACCCATCAGCCCCAGCTCTTTTGCTCAGCAGCAACGCTCGGACCCCAACCTAAAACGCCTCATCGAGTACCTGGAAGGCAAGGTTTCTTCACCCCCCCCCCGCTTCATTCAAGCGAGGTCTGTCTTCCTTCTGTGTGCAGAATGAGGTCCTTGTGAAGAACTTTGCAGTGAGCATAACAGCCTACCTCCTTGTTGTACCTGCTTGTCTCCGCGAAGAAGTCCTACACACTTCACACGACGAGCCGACAGCTGGACATCTAGGGTTTACTCGCACCCTCCGCCGCATTCAAGACAAGTATTACTGGCCCCGTCTGTCTACCGATGTCGCACATTATGTGAAAACCTGCCGAGATTGTCAGCGACGAAAGACCCCTCCCACATGGCCAGCAGGATTTCTGAACCCCATTGAACCTCCCTCAAGGCCCTTTCAGCAGATCGGCATGGACTTGCTTGGCCCTTTTCCAACGTCAACATCTGGAAATAAGTGGATCATCATAGCAACCGACTACCTGACCCGCTACGCCGAGGCGAAAGCCCTACCGAACGGAACAGCAGCAGAAGTCGCCAAATTTTTCGTGGAGTGCATTCTTCTTCGACACGGCGCCCCCGATGTGTTCATCACGGACAGAGGAACAGCATTCACGGCGGAACTAAAGCAAGCCATCCTGCGTAACAGCCAAACCAGCCACCGGAGGACAACTGCGTACCATCCGCAGACCAACAGACTGACCGAGCGCCTGAACAAAACCATCGCCGATATGCTCGCCATGTATGTCGATGCCGAACACAATACCTGGGATGTCATCCTGCCTTACGTCGTCTTCGCCTACAACACCGAGACCACCCAGATGACGCCTTTTAGGCTCGTCCATAGCAGGGAGGCCACGATCACGCTAGACGCCATGCTGCCCAACGTTACAGACGAAGAGAACGTCGACGTTGCCGCCTACTTTCAACGCGCAGAAGAAGCTCGAAGGCTTGCACGATTACGAGTCAAAGATCAGCAGCGGTCCGACGCCAGACGCTACAACCTACGAAGACGCAAAGCGGAATACAGACCAGGAGACCAAGTCTAGGTTTGGACGCCCATTCGCCGCCGTGAATTGAGTGAAAAGTTTTTGCGCCGCTATTTCGGCCCGTACAAGGTTCTTCGTCGGCTAGGTGAACTGTATTATGAAGTCATCCCTGACGCAATGACTGCATCCCAGCGACGCCGCGTACGACCAGAAGTTGTCCATGTAGTCCGTCTGAAGCCGTATTATGCGCGCTAAAGGACGCTGCATTTCCATACTCTATTTTAACAAGATCCGTTTTATCTCTTACTAGTCGTATTATTTGTTTTAATGCATAGGGTCGATGCTTCTTTGAGAGGGGAGTAATTCCGCGAATATTTGCAGTGCTTGTTCGTTCTTCAAATCTTCCGCCACACCACTTTATCGCTTTGTTTGCGACGCATGACGCGACTAGATGTATCTCGATTGATCGCAGCCAGGCAGAGGTGATTCTACGTTGTTCCGGAATGTTCTAGTGACTTTGCACGCTTTACCTCGAAAGTTCGCTATCAGCTTTAAATTGAGCACGGCCGACAGCGGCGGGCATTCTGTTCGACGACCGCCGAGAACGCTTGTCGCTTCGCCGCCGCCGAGTGGTTCAGTCCATTGTGGGCGTAAGTCAGCCCAATAAAGTTTTCTTTTAGAACTTTTGTCCGTTTTCATCGCTCCTTCGACTGCCGTCACCACTACGTGACAATATGTTGTTCCGCCGAATGCCGTCCCACCTAAGGAAATATGCCGATTCGATCGAATATTCAAGCTAACCTAGCTAATGTTTCTGGTATTGCCACACTCACAGATCCAATCTCAGATTACATTGATTATTTCATCGAACATACACATCCGAAACCCATCTTACATACGCGACACTAATAATTTCCTGAAAGAATCGTCCAATGTCATCTTCCCTCAAGGCGCTTTTCTATAGTTATTCTTACGTGTTGTCACTTTACTCTAACATCCCACATCACGATGGAGTTCACGCCATGGTCGAAGTATATAAACAATACTAAATTATAGACTCCCCTAGTCCAAGTGCCACTTGCCAATTTGGTCCCTAAACTTAACACTTTTGAATTCAACAACACATATCTTCAAACGAGCGGTGCAGCTACGGACACAAAAAATGGCGCCAAATTACGCCAACATATTTATGAATAAAACTGAATCAGACTTCCTGTCCTCATATCCAACCAAACCAGCTTTTTGTAAACGCCTTCTGGATGACATATTAATAATTTTGACAGAAACCGAGGATGAACTCATGCAGTTTATCGCCTCATTCAACAACATACATCCAAATATCTTTCACACACATTTACTCAACCAATCAAATTAACTTCCTGGATGTTTTGGTTCGAGTTGAAGCAAGCACATTAATCACTAGCGTCTATAAAAAGACCACAGACAGACAACAGTATCTTCATTTCAACAGTTGCCACATACGCCACTCCAAAACTTCAATCCCATACTCACAGGCCATCAGATTCAAACGAATTTGCTCACGAGTGGAAGATTTTCACTAAAACGCTAATCGCATGCGGGGCATTAAAGAAACAACATTACCCGCCCTCTCTAATAAACGATGTCATTAAAAGGGCGGAAGCAAACAATCTTAATCACGTCTCTGAGGAATCCCAGCCAATATCGCAACGCTGTAATGTCATACTAACCTCCACAAACAACCTTCCGAACATTAACAAAATCCCCCCAATACACTTCAATATCATAGAACAGAGTGACCGACTTAACAAAATTTTCTCAACGGTACCCCAGGTAACATACAGAAGACCAAAAAATTTACAAAACCATGTCATCCATTCAACAGTCAATAAACCGAGGGCTGTGGGTTGCACACCGTGCGGCAAAAGCCGTTGCCAGGTTCGCAAACGCATTCAAATTTCACTCTATCTGGGAATACTTAAATTGCGATTCCAGCAACATTGTTTACATCCTCGAGTGTGGCGACTGCCGAATGCAATACACAGGCCTAACAGACAATTCCTTCCGATTCAGGTTTAATAGCCACCGCTCACATGCTTATTCCCTCCCCAACCTCCCTCTTTCTAAACACCTCCGCGAGAATGGCCACGCGTTCGACAAACTTAAAGTAATAATATTACAGAGTGGCTTCAAAAACATTCGCGAGAGCGAACAAAGAGAATCATATTTTAATTTGAAATTCAACACTGTGCAAAGGGCCTTTAATGAAAGACATGACACCCTCACCTCTCTTTTGAGGTCAGAGACCTACGAAATTACACAAAGCATCACTGACTGCGTCCTCTGGGGTCATACCCTTTTTTGCATGCCACATTTGGGTAGTTACTTCCTCTCTCCATTTGGCTCATCTTCTGGTGTCCTAAGGCCAGGTAGTTTTTTTTCTTTTTCTGCCTCTCTCTCTCTTTTTCTTTTCCAATTATTTTCTTTCTGGCTACTCTCTATGCCGACGTCTTTTACACTGGCAACATTCCTTAGGGTACCTCCCCTCCACCCGTTTTTTTTTCGCGCATATATATATACATATATATATATATATATATATATATATATATATATATATATATATATATATATATATATATATATATATATATATATATATATATATATATATATATATATATATATATATATATATAAACTTCTTTAGGTTTTCTTTCTTCTTTTTTTGCGGCTTCTTCTGTTGTTGGGTCAAAATTATTTTTCCCCCTGTACTCGCGGCAGGTAGGAGGGACAAGCTTTTCGCATTTTTCCACGAAGGTAGCTGCACGGCCACGCACGCTGTCGCCCCATCTCAGCTCATCTCGACATGTCTGTCAATAAGTGCCTGGCAAAGCAGAGATCGCATCTGGCTATTGTATTTCCCTACTCTTTACACGTTCTGCGCACTCTCTATTTGTTTCATGCCGGTCCCACTCCCCCTTTTTTCCTATCTATGCTTATTTCTTTATTTTTACTTGTATAGAACAGAATTCAGAGCCGCTCTCGGGCGCGGCCATTGGATGGACGGATGGACGGACGGACGGACGGAGTGACGGATGGACGGACGGACGGACGGACGGACGGACGGGTGGATGGATGGATGGATGGATGGATGGATGGATGGATGGATGGATGGATGGATGGATGGATGGATGGATGGATGGATGGATGGATGGATGGATGCGGCTGAACCCTTTAACCCTTTAAGTCGGGCGGTGGCTCAAGCCACCTTGCCATGCCTTATGAAATTTTACTCTTCTCTTAATTTTATCCACCAATCAGATAACCTTCGCTTGGTTACTTCTACCCGCCGCTTAAAATCTACTTTCCCTTCACTGTCCTTAAACCCTAATGCCTTGGATAAATCAGCCCCGCTGCTTTCCACTGTAGGGTGAAGCCCTTTACAGAAAAGTATCAAGTGTTCAGCCGTTTCCTCCTCCTCTCCGCACGCAACGCACAACGTGTCTATCTCGTGGTACCTGACTCTATACGTCTTAGTCCGCAAAACTCCCGTCCTGGCCTCAAACAACAAAGAGCTTCCCCTACCATTATCGTAGATATTTTATTTGGCAATTTCCTGCTTTAAAATCCTGTATGTTCACAGTGCTGATTTCGTCAGCATCCCTGTTTTATACAGAGCTCTCTATTTCTTTAACCTTGTTCTTAACCGATAATTGCTGATTTTCCCCCTTACTGCTGTCCAGATATTTGCTTGTCAATTTTCTAGGCTCTCGTCAACCAGAGCGCCGCAACAATGTGATAGTTCTGTCTGCAACCAGCAGTTCACACGGAGGAAAAACAGTGAGCCATCCTGCGCAACCGCGAGTAATGTATACTAAGCAAGAGTGTGTTTCAACTATACAGGACTCCGTCAAGGAGAACATTCCTCGCACTGCCGCTTTACACAGCAATGCAACTGCTGAACTGAGTCCACTACGGGAAGGCGGCCACTCCCAATGTTCTCCCGGAGTCCATATATATATATTTCGAAACTGCAGTCCGAAACTGTTGAGAGGACAATTAACCGCATACACGATTACGCATGATGATGGCTGCCTTCCCAGAGATGATGTCTTCGCACAGGGTGATTATCCACCAACAATGACACGCGCTCCATTTGGGGATCAGCAACGCATGTTGCCGGGCTATTTGGTTTAGCATCTTGAAGCTTGGGAAACACCCTGGCGCAAAGAATTCATGCACACAATAGAAACTACAGGAGACCGAGGAGGCGCCTGTCCGTCGTCTCCTCGTCTCTATTGTGTGTGAATTTTTTTCTGCCAGGGTGTATTTCATTTGGGGATACCAAGCCATACGCCCCAACTGTCCCGAATTGTCCGGGAGTCTCCCTAATTTTGATCGCATCTCCCTGTTGTAAGGACGCGACCTCAAACCTCCCGAAAAGTGGCCGCCACAGGCCAGCGTTTTTTTCCCAATTTATTTAATTCTATTTTTTTGTGGGCTATAGCTACAATCCTATAACGTCCTAAATATAACCATGCCGGAAAGGAGAGCACCCGCCGCGGTGGCTCAGTGGTTAGGGCGCTCGACTACTGATCCGGAGTTCCCGGGTTCGAACCCGACCGCGGCGGCTGCGTTTTTATGGAGGAAAAACCCTAAGGCGCCCGTGTGCTGTGCGATGTCAGTGCACGTTAAAGATCCCCAGGTGGTCGAAATTATTCCGGAGCCCTCCACTACGGCACCTCTTTCTTCCTTTCATCTTTCACTCCCTCATTTCCCCCTTCCCTTACGGCGCGGTTCAGGTGTCCAACGATATATGAGACAGATACTGCGCCTTTTCCTTTCCCCAAAAACCAATTATTATTACAGGAGAGCAGGAGCAGTTAGCCACCAGCATGCACCTTGAATCGAGGTAGCGGCCGCCGGCACCACCACGAACGCGATCAACCGACGGGGGCTGCCATATTGGATTTTCCGGATTGGCTCGTCCCAAACTGGCTCGTGCACTTAGCAATCCGGCCGTTATAGTCGTTATATGATCGTGGGTGCGCTAGCCGCGCTGGGCTTCAGTTGGCTTTCTCAGGTCGTCGAGTGAAGCGCGGAACGGCGAACTATACTCCTGCTTTCCCGAGTGGGAACGATCGATCGATGGCGCTTTCGAAAGCCAAAATGAAGTACTTGCAAATATTTCGGATATCGTACATGACTGAGTTTCCGTGCTTTGACAGTTTACGAAAAGGTGACAAGTATGGATTCCGTACCACGTGCGCCTGTGATGTGAGCGTTTCTCACGGCGGCAAGAACGATATCAAGATGCACATCGCTTCACAAGAGCATAAGAACTATGTTCGTGCTGCAGAAGTGCATTGCACCATCGGCAGTTTCTTCCAAAACAATGGCGAAGACAGTGTGATCCGTGCAGAGTGCCTCTTTACGGGATTTCTTGTCGAACACAACCTGTCGCTAAGCGTGAGTAAACAGGCGGGACCGTTATTTCGGAACATGTTCCTGAAATGTGACGACGCGAAGCGCTACGGATGCGGACGTACCAAAGAAAGTGCCATTGTTGGGGAAATGGCTGCGGACCCCCAACGCTCAATGCTGGAGTCTCTGAAACGCCGTGCTTTCGCAATCGCTGTGGATGGAAGAAACGATAGCGCGTCGCAAATGTACCCCATCGTGGCAACTTACTACGTCGAGGAATCGCGGCATGTCGAAAGCCGATTGCTTTGTTTGCAAGAACTCCATGGAGAGGCCACTGGGCGAAAAAATTGGAAACCTCGTTCTACACGCGCTTAAGTCGCGCGATATACCGATGAAGAACTGCATTGCATTTAGTGCCGACAATGCCAACGCTATGTTTGGGAAAAAGAACGGCGTGGCAGCTGTGCTGAAAGAAGCTCATGAGAGTTTGCTAGTCGTTTGCTGCCCGTGTCACCTCATCAATCTTGCGGCCGAGAAAGGAGCCGCCTGCTTACCTGCAAAATTCGACGAGGTGCCCGTGGACATCTTCTATTCTCTCGAGAAGAGCGCCAAGCGAAAAGACAGACTCACCGAATTTCAAGAAATGCACAACACAGAGGTGCGGAAAATTTTGAAGCACGTGCCGATGCGGTGGCTATATATCGCTGGGAAAGTGCCTGCCCAGATTGCTGGAGCAGTGGCAGCCATTGGTGAGCTTATTTCTAAATGAGACAAAGCCAAAAAACCAGCAGCATCCATCTTTTCTAGGGTCTTATCAGATCTCCAAGAAAGCTACAGCTTTGGGAGAAGATAAGCCGAGCAAGATCGCTAAAAACGGAAGGAGCCAAGAGGAAAGATGGATGCAACCCCGGCAAAGAGAGTGAAGCTTTCATGCGAGGGTACCGGACATGCCAGCTTGACCCGTGAGGAACGGCTGTTCTACTTCCTGACCTCTGACGTCAACTTGGCGTATGACCTTTTCTTGAAGAGTGTGATCCCTGTTTTTGAAAAAGTCAACTGCCAACTTCAATTCCAGACACCTCAAGTTCATCTACTCCAGACCCTCTTGGTGCAGCTCCTAAGGGGCCTTATGGCTAGGCTTGTCAATCCCTCTGCCATGAAGGCATGTGCATCACCACTGGAAGTTGCCTATCAAGATATAAAGAACCAAAAAGTTAATGAAGATCTGGTCCTTAATTGGGAGCCGCACATCATCTGTTGTGGAGAGGCTGCCTACCAGCGACAAGGATCAGTTCTTTTCTGCTGTTCGGCAGTACTTTGTTGTGGCAAGTGACTACAGAATGAACAAATTTACACTGGAAGACGAAGCCTTGAAGAAAGCAGAAGTCGCCAATTTGAAGTTTTTTAGCAGCGCATCCTTCAAGAGCCTTGGGTTCTTCCTTGAGTCCTACCCGCAACTTCTGTCCCAGGAGAAGAACGAGTCGAGAGAAGAGGCCTTGGATGCCCTGGAAGTCGAATTTGCACAGCTGCAGGCATATGATGTTTCTGAAGAGATCCTAAATAAAGAGAGGGTTGATATTCAGTGGTCAGAAGTGGGAAGTATCACTAGCATTGATGGAAGAGTGAAGTTTGGCAGAGTGGCAAATGTGATGCTGCAACTACTTGCCATTCCACACAGCAATGCTGAATGTGAGCGGATCTTTAGCACGGTTAAGAAGACGAGAACCGATTTCCGGTCTTCACTTTCCAACAAGACTCTCGTTGACTTTCCCATGGTGAAGGGTCACCAAACCGGACGTTGTTTTGAGCGGACGTATTCTGACAAGTTCTTGAAGCTTGAGAAGTCTGTGACTGCCAGGCCCCTTCACAAGTGAAGTAGGCCCCCCTCCACTGCAAGCACCAGGAGTCCAGAAGCTTTCACGAGCCTATACTTGGAAGAGTTTCTGACGATGCAACAACACAGAGATCAGTTCAAAATAAACTAGTGGGCCTCCACTCTCACCTCTTTCCGACGTTGTCAGCCTCAATAACTTCCGATTTGCTAAACTATAAAAAAAGGACCAAATTTGTTCTTGTGCTTCTTCCTGCAGGTATGCTTATATGCATGAAAAAGATTTTTCATCTTACATTGTTCTGCCAGGTTATCTGGTGCTGAAAACGCTACTCGAAAATCTGCTCTCTGACCTATATATATACAGTCGAGCCCACTTAAAACGAATCTGACGGTCGCACGGGTCGCGTTCTTTGTGACCAAGGTTCGTTAAGTGGACTTTTCATTTTATAATCAGAAATACGAAGTCCGACGAAACTGGCGTTCATTACTCAGAAAAGTTCATTTTGCGTGTCGGCTTCTTCGAAGGAGACCATATCGCAGCAAGTTCCAAGCTCTGCAGAGCTGTCATAGGTATCTGTCATAGGTGTCATAGGAGGCCAAGCAGCATGCTGCTTTAAGTACACGATTTAACTAATCGCGGTTAAAGCGCTTCCGGTAAACGGTGGCAGGTAGACCTCGTCATCAGATCCTTCGGGGAGCGCTCGTACCTCGAGTGGAATGGCTTCGCCAGTGTATCACTTTTCAGTGTTGGCGTCATGATCCGCAACTCACGAAGTCATGCTAGGCGAACTCATGTCCGGCGATCTGTTCAATAACAACGGATTGTTATAAATCCACGTGTGTCTAGTCACGCGCATGTTCAACGGCGTCTTCAGTCGTTTCTTTGCCCATAAACCATGCTTTACGGAAGCAACATCCGATGCACTCCGCCGTCAGTCCCATCCACGCGGTCATAACCATTTCCACGGCGGCGAACGAAGATATCCGAACCGGAACGGTGCCATTAATTTCTTTCAGCATGCGCTGTATTGTATAGCATCGAAGCAATGACATCTTGAGCGCGTGTATGACGCCCATGTCCGGTGGCTGAATCTTGCACTCTTCGTTCGGTGACGAGATGAGCCTTGTCACCACAGTTGGAGAAGGCAACGCGCGGTGCGTCGCAAAGTTGTCAAGCACGAGCAGAAGTTCCCATTTTTTTTCGCTATATACCCCCCCCCCCCCCCCGGCCGATTTTTGACGGTAGCCCCGCCCTCGTTTGTAATAAGCGAGCATTCTTAATAACTACGGCCGTTATAAGTGGTCTCGACTGTATATGTATCTTTCAGTTATGTGAAATGTTATGCATATACGGAACCCGTGCTATATTTTCTTTATACTTCTCAGGCAGAGTTTGACCTCGAAAATAATTCTTACGGATCACACCTTCGGCTACAGACACCAAAAAAGTTTTAGTATAACCAGCTTCTTGTAACAGTTTGGCTTGCTCCTGGAAACTACTGATTATCAAACGTTCACATGACTTTTCCAGCGCTATCTTGAAACACGTGTTTACAATGCGTCTCTTTATCATATTAGAATGCACTGAATTATACGCAGGAAAAGATATGTTAGTTCGAGGTGCATAGTTCCAGCATGCTTCAAACACCAGCTTGATATCCAGGAAGACAATTTATTGTCTTCTGGCACTCAAAGGTCAGGTGAATTAAGGTTTGGTTTGGTTTATGGTTAAAGGGGTTTAACGTCCTAAAGCGACTCAGGCTATGACGGACGCAGTTAGTGGAGGGCTCCGGAAATTTCGACTACCTGGGGTTCTGTAACGTGCAATGACATATCGCACAGTACAAGGGCTCTAGAATTTCACCTCCATCGAAATTCGACCGCCGCGGCCGGGATCGAACCCGCGTCTTTCGGGTCAGCAGCCGAGCGCCATAACCATGTGCACTGAGCCATCGCGGCGGCGTCACATAAAGTGGATGCAGGCATTTCTTAAAAACAGCTATGTCATCTAAGGGTACAAAGCCATTTAATGTAATTTCAAAGCCATCCAATGTAGTGTCGACAACGATCAGAAAATTATCGACATATCTAAGCGCTCTCCCCTGGCGAAAAAGAAACTTTGGGTCGAGATAGGAAATTCACAATTGTGTTTCTAGAACCTACTAAAATTCCAATTGGTTCCATTTTTGTACATTGAAATAATTGGGCCCAATTTGTTCCAGTTGCATACGACTGAAACCAGTTGGAATCCAATTAGATCCAAATACACAGTTGGAGCCTATAAGAACTGTTGATTAACTCTTGGCTCCCAAATGAAGTGGTAACATAGAAGTGGGCCACAAGCAAGCATGCATGAGACATAAACCATAGGAACACTAAACCCTGATATATATATATATATATATATATATATATATATATATATATATATATATATATATATATATATATATATATATATATATATATATATATATATATATATATATATATATATATATATATTCAATTGGAAGACCTAATTGGATTGCCCAATTGTACGCACCAACTGTACCTCCAAATTGGAGAGCCCAACTGGAAGTGAGGAAACCAATTGGACTACCCAGTTGGATTAATGAGTCGAATTGGCCGACCTAGTGAGTCTATTTGATTCCTATTGGCCTATTGGGTCCAACTGAAATGCCCAACTGGACGCAATAGTTTTTTTTGCCTGGGTTGTTACTTTGGGACCAATTAGGCGCTCACTGAGTACTCTGTCAATAAGTGCTAAGGTCAAGTTACTCAGCACCGCTGCTAATTAAGCACGACCCAATAGGCACCTCGTTTCTGCAGGCAGGGATTGCCTCGGTATTGAGCGACTTGTGCTTAGCACATAGTTTTTCTTGATGGTGCGAATAAAACTTAGACGGTGTGGTGGAAAGTGACTTGTTATGTCGTAGGATTGCGGGAAGTTATGTTCATGATCTGCACAGTGTATATTTACCTGTACATGCATTGAATAAAAATCAGTTGAAAATTAGCGCGCGTGGAGTCTTCTTCGTTCCGTTCAGGTGTTACAAGCGCTACATTTGTTGTCATTATGTTGGCCTCGATTTTCTCGCTGAGAGTACAGGACCGCTGATTTATAACATCTGCTGTCAAGGTTATATCGTAGTTATACGCAGGCAGGGTCAGGGCGCTATGTCTATATATGCAGTTTTTGCGTTCGGCACTCTTCATACCTATGAGTAGCGCACTAATGAAGTTAAACAAATTATTTTAATTATTTCTGGACATCCCACCGAAGTATTCGTCTTTGTAAGGAAACAGCAGTTATAACTTACAGCGAAGCAATTTTGGTGCCCACTCAACTTTGTTGTAACAATCTTCCGGTGTAAAAATAAGAAGGGAAGATAAAAAAAAAACTTGACCGGCACATATTCGAAGACAATGAAGAGGGGAATTCTTTCTCTTTTCCCAAAATCGATACTTCACGCCCAGTCAGAAAAGACCATTTGGAACTTCCAAAAAACACAAATAGAACCATTGAAGACCAGTTGGGCTCTAGTTCATTCCAGCTGTGCTTTCGGAAGTTCCAATTGGCGTGACTCGGAAAGACTTTGCACAGATCAAATGTAGATTGGTTTTGAGCATCATGAGTAAACTTGACTAAGGTGGACGTGAATTGACGGAAGTAAAAAAATAGACCAAGTCTTCCTACAAAAATCAGGCTGTTTTTCTCAGTTGCCGCGCACTAACTGGCCCAACTTTGCAGTGAATTAAGTGCGGGCATGCAGCGACAACGTTCCCGAGGAGCTGCTTTGTAGCATGAGGTCGCCCACTCTTTCAAAAGACAAGCACTGCCGCTGAAGTGAATGCTTAGCAGGCGCTCACTGCCGTAGCGCTCTCTCTACGCCGCAGCCGGCACCTCGTTCATGCAAGCAGCGAACTGGCGAAGGTGGCAGCACCGGCCTGAGGAAGGAGCGCAAGGGGATTCAACCGCAGCTTCCTCCATGAACTGCACGGTGTGCCGTGCTGCCATCTTTCAGGGCTTGAGTGTACCGCTGAAACGGGCGGACCTGCTGCTCGTCGCCGCCTGGATGGGTTCCATGGTGGTTTTTCTGCCGGCATTGCTGCTCGAGGGGGGGCGGAAGGGGGCCACCAGTGGTCGTGATTCAGGCCGCTCGGAGGAGCGTTCGCGGCAACAGGAGCACGTAATGGCGCTGATTGCAGCGGCGGGCAACGAATGACGGGGCGTCCGCTTGGCCATCTGCTGCGCGTGGGCTTCACTTTCGGAAGCCAGTAATCGCATCCTCTGTGTATTTGTTGCATCTGCTGCAGGCGGCGGCGGCAGCAGCATTCCGGGTTACTTGCCCCCTATCGGCTTGGCGTGATCGGAGAGGCGCCGTGACAGGGTGACTCCTGTTCGCGCAGCAGCCGAAACCGAGGTCACGTCGTGACCTGGCGGGCACGGCTCTCTTCGACGGCGCCGCTTGCCTTCAGCCCATATCTTGCCCCTTATCCTCATCAGGAAGGAGGGGCTTTTTTGGCGAATCCGTAGTTAACCTTCGCCTGTTGCTGCGTCGTCCCCCCTGATTCCGGCTAGAAAACAACTCAGCAAGTGTAGTCAATTAGTTGGAAAAGAGCGCAGGCGGCCGTCTCTTTGTACAGCCATGCAGCACGCGCTTGTTTGGTCATTCGACAGCGGACATTCGACGAATGCATGGGTGTAGCGCTGCTGAAGTAAACAACGCATGCCTAGCATAAAACGAAAGCAGAGCTTATTACATACTTCGTGGTAATTATTACATACTTCGTCACGTGGTGCGTAGTTGGTCACGCGGTGCGGAGCAGCTGCCGGCGGCTCGGCGCGCCGGCGAAACCGAGTGGGCGGGGGGGGGGGGGGGGGGGGGGGCGATGAAACTGATGCTTTGTGGGAGGCAGTGACATAACATGCCCATTAACCTTTTTCACAATTACCTTCGGCAAATCAGAAACAAAAAAAATTCTCGATCACCCGCCGCGGCGGCTCAGTGGTTAGAGCGCTCGGCTATTGATCCGGAGTTCCCGGGTTCGAACCCGACCGCGGTGGTGGTGGTAGTGGTTTTATTAAAAATAATAGTAAAAAGGAAGGAAAAGATTTTTGCTAGCCCCGGCATCTGCCATCGATACTGAAGCACCTGAGCTGGGGCAGCGGAAATAAAGGACAGCAGGCAGAATGGAGAAATTAAATGAAAGAGGTGAGGAGACAGGAATAGAGGACAGGGGGAGAAGTAATATGTACAAACTATTTACACAATCAGAAATGTGTCCAGGTTGTGCGCGTGATTAGTTCATTTTAGAGGAATTAAATCACACACGCGCACAGCACTGTGTGAGTTACAACTGGAGTGGGGCGTCCAGTCGGCGGCTGCGTTTTTATGAAGGCAAAACGCTAAGGCGCCCGTGTGCTGTGCGATGATAACAATAATTGCTTTTTGGGGAAAGGAAATGGCGCAGTATCTGTCTCGTATATCGTTGGACACCAACGATATATGCGACAGATACTGCGCCATTTCCTTTCCCCCAAAACCAATTATTATTATTATTATTATTATTATTATTATTATTATTATTATTATTATTATTATTATTATTATTATTATTATTATTATTATTATTATTATTATTATTATTATTATTATTATTATTATGGGGCTCTGGATTGCGTCTTCTCCCGCGAAGGCGGTGGCGGTAGAAAGGGGAGCATCTCTCACCTCTTGTACGACACTCCTCCAGAGCTTCATAAACTCGTGAACGTGTAGCACAGTAGGGTCATACCGGGACTCAGGGACCTGTGTACCCCAATTCCTTGGTCAAATTGTTATTTCTCTCTCTCTGGCGTCTTTCCTTTAGACCAATGTAGTCATAACAAAATAACGATTTTTTGCTGTTGCTTTTTTGTCCTACTCTTACATGATTCATACCACGAGAGGGAATTGGCCAATGCTTGGCGAGTAGTGGCCAAAGAAACGATAGCAGAGGCTTAGATGCACTGCAGGAATTTAAGCGTATAAGCTCGATAATAAAGTGGAACTGAAAAAATAAACCCGAAAAAGATGGTTTGGTTTGGTTTATATGGGTTTAACGTCCCAAAGCAACTCAGGCTATGAGAGACGCCGTAGTGAAGGGCTCCGGAAATTTAGACCACCTGGGGTTCTTTAACGTGCACTGACATCGCACAGTACACGGGCCTCTAGAATTTCGCCTCCATCGAAATTCGAGCGCCGCGGCCGGGATCGAACCCAAAGACGAAAAAGAAGCCAGCCGTTACTTTGTAACTATTTCGACGCTTTCCTTTCTTACTTTTCCTTTAGTCAGTCACGCCTTTGATACGGCGTCTGGCCTTGTCTTATTTATTAGCTTTGGCTGGCACAAGCACAGGCAACAACTGATAATGAAGTCAAAAGAATCAATCTCCTTCATTTATCTCTTCCCTTATACGGCGCGGTTCAGGTGTCCAACAATATATGAGACAGATACTGCACCATTTCCTTTCCCCCAAAACCAATTATTATTATTATTACGTAGTACAATAGGATCATGCGGGTACCCAGGGACCTGTGTACCCCAATTCCTTGGTCAAATTGTTATTTCTCTCTCTCTCTGGCGTCTTTCCTTTAGAGCAATGTAGTCATAACAAAATAATAATAATAATAATTGGTTTTTGGCGAAAGGAAATGGCGCAGTATCTGTCTCATATATCGTTGGACACCTGAACCGCGCCGTAAGGGAAGGGATAAAGGAGGGAGTGAAAGAAGAAAGGAAGAAGAGGTGCCGTAGTGGAGGGCTCCGGAATAATTTCGACCACCTGGGGATCTTTAACGTGCACTGACATCGCACAGCACACGGGCGCCTTAGCGTTTTTCCTCCATAAAAACGCAGCCGCCGCGGTCGGGTTCGAACCCGGGAACTCCGGATCAGTAGTCGGGAGTTCCCGGGTTCGAACCCGACCGCGGCGGCTGCGTTTTTATGGAGGAAAAACGCTAAGGTGCCCGTGGGCTGTGCGATGTCTTTTCTGGCATTCTACGGAGCGCAGACACGCGCTTTCGTGTTCACGTTAAGAATACACGGGCCTGAACATGCACATTTCGATACAAAACGACAGTTAGAAGTCGTTCAGGCTTTCCTTGTATTGATCGTCTGTCGTCTGTGCGGTGCATCGCGGATGGTAAAAGTGCTTACAGCGACAGCGTCGCTGCGCTGACTGCGCTTTATGTTGTACATGTTAACCTTGCAGGACCCCAGAGGAGACGACTACAGAGGGCGGTCCTTTGCCCGAGACGCCCGGCTCCTTACTTGCTGCCGTGCAAATACCCGCGGCACTTCCCTCCGCTGGACGAGTTCGCGACATTCCGCGAGCGGCATAAGGAGTGCTAGAAAAGAGTCCGCCGCACAGTAAGTATTCACTACGTGGGACGCGTGCTTTGGAGAAGAATTTCTGCATAGCTTTGCATGTTTTTTCACCTCACTTTCTCTGCTTTTATTCTCAAGTAAGAAAATATTATGTACTTTGTCAGAACTGTGGAATCCAAGAGCAGAAAAGCGCAAAGAAACTATAGTCACTGTACCCGCCGCGGTGGCTCAGTGGTTAGGGCGCTCGACTACTGATCCGGAGTTCCCGGGTTCGAACCCGACCGCGGCGGCTGCGTTTTTATGGAGGAAAAACGCTAAGGCGCCCGTGTGTTGTGCGATGTCAGTGCACGTTAAAGATCCCCAGGTGGTCGAAATTATTCCGGAGCCCTCCACTACGGCACCTCCTTCTTCCCTTCTTCTTTCACTCCCTCCCTTGTCCCTTCCCTTACGGCGCGGTTCAGGTGTCCAACGATATATGAGACAGATACTGCGCCATTTCCTTTCCCCAAAAACCAATTATTATTAACTATAGTCACCTAGCTCTGCGGTGTCCCCACCACCCCGCTTCAAAGTTGATCCTTTGTCATCCATCCATTTATGCGTTGTCGTCAGTGAGGCGCCTTCCAAGCGCCTTGTGATGAATGGGAATTATAATTTCAAGTTGAAGAAATTGTATTTTTCGCTCTCGACATCCGAATTGTGATGTGTACCCCACTACTATTTTAACCCAACACGTACTCTTTGTGTTGGAAATGGCACTTGTGATGCACTACATTAATTAGAAAATACATCTATTAATGCAGCAGATAAATGGTGCATACTTTCAGAACTCCACATATACTTCCATATATGGAGCAGATATATGATGGCTGGCGAAAATAGTTCACTTTCAGTTGAGGACAATTCCGAGAGCTAGGAAAAGAAAAATGATAGGTTAATTAAGATACACGAAGAGAGCAGAGTGGATTTAGGAACAAACGCGAGTTGATGACATCCTAGCCGAAATAAAGAAATGGCCACGGCCAGGTCATGTAATGTGAAGGCAAGATAACCGATAGTCTTTAAAGGTAACGGACTAGATTCCAAGAGAAGGTAAGCGTAGCAGTGGGCGGCAGAAAGTTAGGTGGGCGGATGAGATGAAGTTTGCGGAGATAGGGTGGCCGCAGCTAGCACAGGGAAAGGTTTATTGGAAAGAAGGTAGGGGCATTTGTCCTGCAGTGGACGTGAGGCTGATGATAAAGTTAAAACAACATTCCGCACGATACGCTGCCTGTAGGTATGTTTGGAATAACTAACGACATATTTGGAAGGGTTGAAGAAACGCACCGCTTCTAGGAGCGTTGAACTAGTGACTACATGGCAGAGCCGGCGCGTACTGGTGGCCAAGAAGGCCCCAGAAAGGAAAAAAAAACCACCGGGACATCACAAGCGCTTTCGTAGGCGTTACCTGAGTGGTGAAGGACATAAAAACTTCCTTTAAACAACAAATACGCAGAACGTAACTAGCGAATACCTTTTGTAAAAGAGCACTTGCATTGGGTAATTACAAAATATTTGTGGTATCGGCCGCGGCAGTCGAATTTCGATGGAGGCGAAATCCTAGAGGCCCGTGCATTGTGTGATGTCAGTGCATGTTAAAGAACCCCAGGTGGTCGAAATTTCCGAAGCCGTTAAACTCCCAGACCATAAACCAAACCAGAATATTTTTAGCCTTTCTTGAGCGTGATTGGTAGAATTACGCACTTGTGGCAGGTGAAGAAGTGACCAAAGTGACACCTGCGCTAGTATCATCTCGGTACATTTGTATCGTTGCCTCTGCCTGAGCAAGAAATGTCATGGCAGAGAAGCAAACGGGACAGGATGTTATAAGAGGACCTTCACGATATACATATATCCACCCAAGGCGGTACAGCCAGTCAAAGTGTGCGGTAAACCTTTTCTGGTAAAATATTGGACGAAATATGTTAGAGCTATCGACATGTGGACGTTCCACGGGGGAAATGGTGACATAATATCTCGTAACTCAAGACACCCACTACTCCGACGAAGCTGTCAGTGGTGACGAATATGTGTGTGTGTTGTGTGTGTTCTGGGTTGTGCAAGAGAGTTTGAAAGGGGATCTTTACAACATGTTGCTCCGTCATTTGGATGAAGTCTCCTTGCGGCCCCATTTGCGTTACTATAGCACGGAGTCTTTCGGTGCTACTGAAATCTTTGTGGTGAAAACAGCAGAAAAACGGTGCGACCGAAATTCCTGTGCTTGGCGAGAGCATATCGCCATAACTACAGTTCCACAGCAGTACACATAATATCGTCAGTATCAACACGATCAACGCGGCGCGAAGCTCAGGACGCAGGATGAAGCGCTGTAAAAGGACGCTGAGATATCTTACTGATCATGGCTACGGAATACCTGTACAATATAAACGAGCACGGGATCGCAATTGCGGCAGCCATGGAAAGAGATTTAGCGCCGACACATTTGATACCTGCAGTGGCATTTAGCAAGCGTGCTCGAAGTCAGTTCCCTTCTTTCAAGCTCTCAATAAGGTGAAGGTCACTGCGAGCATGTTTCACAGGCACGGTAAAAAAAAAAAAGCTAGCTTTTTCACTTGAATGTTCAATGAGCCAGTAAAGAACTGAGGATAACAACACTTTATGAGTGCCTAACGCACATCAACGCACATTTAAGCGTAGAGCGGGCCCTAATTCTTCTATGCACTTCTAAAATTTCATACTTGTCTCCGTATTGGTCATTTCGAGCCCGCAGTCAAAATTCGAAAGGAAGCAAGACAATCTTTTTATCCAAGAAATTTTTATTTGCTAAGCACCAGAAAAAAGAAAATCAGCGACAGAATTAGCAATCCTGCTGTCGGGAGGGCGTACGGCCAGCTGTTCAGTATTTTCATGCAGTTCGTCATCGAAACACCAACCACTGTGCGCGCTCAGAGATCAGCTAACAAGAAGGGATCTTTTCGGCTGCGCCGCTCGACGGTTTCCACATTGACGTCGCCGTCGCGGGCAATTTTCCGGGGACGGGCGCGCTCCAATAAGAGCCACGGGGTTGTGACGCCGGGTGGCAGGTAAGTGAGCATTGTGTAATTTGTTCACAAATTCTCCATCGAACTCGCATAAAAGTAAGCGCTGCAAGCGCTTGTCCCCTGAGCGCACGTGCGCATGAAGGCTGTTGAATCTCGCAGCAGGTTGCAATTGCGAACTGCAGATGTGAGCAGGGCTGTGACAACTTGGGAGTGCGAGTAAATCGTGACGTAGCTATGACGTCACTTTCGTGTAGCCTTTATCTCTGCAGCTTGCGGCAGCGCTTAGGACTACCTCATGCGAAACAACGCGCAGAAAAAAAAAATTGCAGCACGAAAGAAGACGGCACTTGAACTTACGTTTCTTGGGGGTTCTTGGGAACATGTGGGAACAATCGCAACTTGTCAGCGAGAGTTAAGCCAATAGTGTATTCGCAGCGACGTGCTAGCAAGAAAATGGATTGCGTATAATGTGTAAGCTCAAAATAAACGAAAAGCGTGCTGCAGGATACAAAAACAAAACAAATTGTGAGTTTTTGTGCAAGAAAGTGATCACGTAGAAAAAAAAGAGTCCAAAGAAATTACGACGTTAAAAGTGAAATAGAAAAAGCTCGTCGTGACGTAAAAATGCGTAGTTACCAGTGCATCCACTTTTTTTAAAAGCATGATTCTCAAAGCACAGGCAACTTTTTGCATAGAACACTGCTTGCATGAACATTTATTAATATTTAGAGTATTTTTGGAAGAGTATACCTTAGGAATCAATTGATTTACGAGCTGGCTCTTTGTGTAAGTCCATCTGTGCGCTCGTGTGCCAAACAGCCCAGGGTGTTGTGTGACCGTGTGTGTGTTCCGCCCCACTTTTTTTATCCACCGTACATTTCTTTCTTCAGAGGCTATAGTGTATAGCTTATCGCATGCTGAAACTTTTTCGCCCTATTTTAGCGCGTATTCCGTTTTTTAAAATGAAATTCCAGTTGCGAATTCACCACAAGTTCCTCGCATTTGATGCATAGTCTTCGTTCTCTCTGTATTCATTATCAGGGTGACAGCATTGTAGCTGGCGTTAGGAGAAAAGCTTCGCGCATTGTCACACTATAATTCAGGATGGGTCGAGAGCGTTATGACGTCAGATGTTGAGCTGTGGGATGAAAAATGATTAAAACGAGCAAAATTTTCACTATGACGTGAAATTGACTTAAATGATATAAGTGTGTAAAGTAAATTAATTACGCTGAAAAGAAAATTGCGGGAAATAGTTCGGAATCGAACCCAAGACCATTGGGTCGTAAGAGCCTTCGTTCTGTCTGAGTTCGTTATCAGTGTGTCTTGTGGTATATCACGTGGCCTGGTATGCCTACTGATGTATGCTAATGAGTGTGCGTAATTAAAAAGAGGTACTCATTAAGAAATAATGTAGTAAATGAATGTTAACGCTGTGGCGTCATATACTTAAGGTGAACGTGGAGGCTTACGAAAAAGGTTCGGCTTAAGTTAAGAACAACGCAGCGAGCCATGGAAAGGAAAATGATAGGTGTCTGCGTCGTTGTGTTTTTTGCCAGACTTGTACACGATGGTAACATCGAATTCTTGCAAGCGGAAACTCCAACGCGCTAGCCTCCCCGATGGGTCTTTAAGGTTCGCGAGCCAACAAAGCGAGTGGTGATCGCTCACGACTCGAAATGGGCGACCATACAAGTATGGGCGAAATTTCGTTACCTCCCAAACGACAGCAAGGCACTCCTTTTCCGTGGTAGAATAATTCGCTTCAGATCGCGACAAAGTGCGGCTTGCATAAGCAATCACACGTTCAACACCATCTTGCCACTGAACGAGGACGCCATCAAGACCAACGTTGCTGGCATCGGTGTGTAGTTCCGTGTTTGCCTCCTCGTCGAAGTGGCCAAGAATGGGCGTAATTTGGAGGCGGTTCTTGAGGCCGTCGAAGACTGTCTGCTGTTCTTGGGCCCAGATGAAAGGTTGGTCGTCCTTTGTCAAGCGAGTTAGAGGCTCGGCTAGCCGGGAGAAGTCTCACACAAAACGTCGGTAATAGGCGCAGAGACCCAAAAAACGGCGCACAGCACGCTTATCAGTGGGGGTCGGAAACGCAGAGACGGCAGCCGTCTTGTCGGGGTCAGGGCTAACACCTTCAGCGCTCACGACATGGCCCAGGAACTTCGGCCGTTGGAATGCAGTGACATTTCTCTGGTTTGAGCGAGAGGCTGGCTGATCGTATGGCCTCCAGTACTGCACTCAAGCGCTTGAGATGCTTGTCGTAGATGGCAGAAAAAACAACATCATCATCAAGGTAGACGAGGCAGGACTGCCATTTGAGGCCAGCGAGGACAGTGTCCATCATTCTTTGAAAGGTGGCAGGAGCGGAACTCAGGACGAAGGGGATCACCTTGAACTCGTACAACCCGCCAGGAGTAACAAACGCTGTCTTCTCGCGGTCCCGTTCATCCACTTCAATCTGCCAGTACCCACTGCGGAGGTCAACAGAAGAAAAGTAGCGGGCATGACGCAGCCGGTCGAAAGAGTCATCGATTCGAGGTAGCGGGTAAACGTCCGTTTTGGTAATTTTGTTAAGTCTTCGATAGTCGACACAAAATCTCAGTGTCCCGTCCTTCTTGGCGACCAGCACAGCAGGCGAAGCCCATGGGCTTGTAGACGGTTGTATGACATCATCCCGGAGCATTTCGTCCACCTGCAGTCGTATCGCCTCACGTTCTCGCGCCGACACTCGATAGGGGTGTTGACGAATAAGCCGCTCACTGTCATCAACTGTGATGCGATGTTTCGTTATGGACGTCTGCCTGACCTTAGAGGTGGCCACAAAGCAGTCATGAAAAGAGTCAAGGATGGTTTGCAAGCGTCGATGCTGATCAGTGTTCAAAGCAGGGTTCACATCAGCCTTGACTGTTCGACTAGGTCCTCCTGGAGGGGTGTCCCGGGACGTTGACAACGCGCAGTGGGTGGCGGGCTCGATAATTTCATCGAAATAGGCGGTGGCTATATTTTTCGCCAAGTAGCGGTATTCGGCGCTAAAGTTCGTAACTAGAAGCTCAGGTCGCTGGTTCTGCAGGGCAACGACACCCCCTTGCGATGCAGACTTGTTAGCTCAGCAGTAAGGATAAGTTTGCTTCTGCGATGCCGTTGGACGCGCGGGGGTTGTCGCAGTCCACCGTAACAAATGAGCTGGCACGCGGTGGTAGAGTGATGTGGTCGTTGGACACGCGAAAAACGGGTCTGCCTGGCGCACTGTCGTCGGCTAGCTATGGTGCATGGAGCGGAGAATGTCACCATGAGTTCGCGGAGGTCGATGACCGCCCCATTTTTGCGAATAAAATCGAGACCGAGGATCAGCTCCATAGAGCACTCAGCCAGCACAGCGAAGCAACCAGTGAAGATGATACCGCGAATCTCAATCCTAGCGGTGCAGACGCCGAGCGGCATCACCACGTGGCCTCCAGTGGTCTGAATTTGTGTTCCGTGCAAGGGTCTCAGCACTATTCGCAAGAGGGTAGCAAGGCCACGACTCATAACTGAGAAATCTGCGCCAGTATCGACGAGGGCAGTCACATGGTGGTTGTCAGCGAGGACCGGTGTTTCGGCGGAAACAGCCTCATTTTCTGGAACGCGCGTCGTGGAAGGTTCCGGAGCGGAGGGTCGAGGTGGTCGTAGAAATGGGGCGTCGAGCAGAGGCTGTTCTGGGCGTCGGAAGGTGGTCGGAGCAGGGGGGTGGAAGATCAGGTTGAAGGGTCAAGTCGGTGAGCGGAGGATCTTGTTCGATTGCGGAGCAATGGCGGCCCTACCCCAGATGTCGCCGTCTTCAGTTTTCCCGGCGTGGACTGCGGGACTGCCGGATGGACGGCTGGCGACCTGGTGAAGAGAACCGACGGGGCGACGGCGACCTGGACGGGCGCTGTGGCGAAGGTGCAGGTGGGACGCTGGCCGACAGCTAATGCTCGATGTCACGGGGTCGTTCACCAAAGCGTGGCCGGGGTGCGTCTGGTGAAAACCCTCGCAGGCCCATCCGACGATACGGGCAGTGGCGCAATATGTGGCCGGCTTCACCGCAGTGGAAGCACAGGGGCCGGTTGTTCGATATGCGCCACGCGTGTGCTTTGCTGAGGGGTGGTCGTGCGTCGGAGAGGGCAGGCGAAGTCGAAAAGCGTTGATGCGGCGCAGAAGTAGCAGGGTAGTAAAACGCCGGTGGTGCTGGCGCAGAGCTGCGCAACGCTTCACTGTACGCCATGACATGCGGATCAGGCAGCGGCTTGGGACAGGCCATTGGCTGCACCGCTCGACGGACTTCGTCGCGAATGACATCCGAGATGGCTCCGAAACCCGAGTGTTGCTCGACAGGGCGAAGCTTCTGTATATAGCTCTTCGCGGACAATGCTCCTGCCAAGCTCACGTAGGGCCTCAATCTCGGTGTTGGCGTCCTGATTCATATTTTAACAGCGCCATAAAACAACGGAACACAACGAAGAATGGACACCACAAGCGCAGCCTTAATGAATGTTGGCGTCCATAGCAGTTACATTCGCCGGACGGCCGTAATGCGCGAACCTCTGCTGCAAGGCACTTCCCATGCTCGTCGGCTCCCGAGCAAAGCAACCACAGTTTGTGGCGCGCGGAGCATGTCCAAATAAGTTCCTCGGCTTCCGTCGGTGCGGAGTCTGGTGCGTGACAATAGGGTTCAGTATAGATAGGAAAATTCATTTCATTCTCAGGTGCACTCAGATGTTTTCCGAACATGAAAAGACGGAAAAAGGTTATCTCTTGGAGGCCTAAACATGTATAGCTCTGAATTGAATGGTGGTATCTGCCATTCCCGGCTCGATCTGCATAGTGCCTTTCTCGGTACAGTCCGCGCCTGCAGGCAGCAGAAAAATTGAGCGTCTCTGCTTCCGTGTTTGGAAAACTTCTGCGAGAGCATTCACATTTCACGCGGGTTGTTTCTGGTTTACTCTCTCACCCGACGCAACAGCACCAGTCCGATGAATCAACCGAAAGGACGAGTTTGATCGCGTGAGGGTTGGCTGAGTTATAGAAAGCGTAGTTTCACCAGTGTGATGCTGGCAGCATTTAGCAGCTAAAGGGGGTTACTCGCGTAATTCCTCACCTCCAGCACATGCAAGCGTCGCCGAGGGCGCGGTAAATATCACACCGCAGAAGCTCGTGTTAATTATGATTCTTATAATACAGGCACCATGGCACTCATTACCTTTAAAACCGCCAGGCTTCAAAGTAACATTGTTGTAAAGTAGCGCCAGTATATTTTATGATTCACCTGGCTTTTGTAATTCTAATTGCTTTTGCGAGGCGGGCAGTTTACAGCAGTTCAAGCTTCTCGTAGCAAAACGACTCGTATTGTTTCTGAGCTGGCCAGGAAGATGCGTTTTTGTTAGCGTGTTACAGATGTATATTTGTGTATCTTGTATGCAGTGTATGCGTTTGTGTTTTGACCAATGATATTGTTTGTGTGCCGCCCAGCCGCACTGTTATATGTATGTATATATGTATAATTTTTTTGCCTCTTTGTCATGCCCAGCTAGGGGGCTGAGGCCTCGTCAGGCGATACCAAGCCTTTAGTCTCAGCCCTCTCTTAGGCAAATGTCTAAGAATAAATAAATAAATAAATAAATAAATAAATAAATAAATAAATAAATAAATAAATAAATAAATAAATAAAGATAGAAAGAAATCCCTGGGGGTGCACTGCGCACTTTCACAGTCGGCGACACGCATATACACCAAACCACAGCTTCACCACCCCTTTTAATATTAATGACATTCTAATAATAGGGGGGCTAATAAAGGAATTTTCGGTTCTAGACGGCACAGGCACCAACGCATTCGTCTCCATGCCATTAAGAAAAAATAAGGATGAGTGTATGCCGCTGACCAAGCGATAAACGCGCTATGCTGCCGTCCGGTCGCCCGCTGTACCCTCTTCCTGGCACTTCTCGCTCCCACCGCTAGGTGACGATACGGTCCACGGACATTGCGAGAACGAAGTGGCACATGCCTCTCAAAGGAGGCCCTGTAGCCAATTGCATTTACCGATTTCCCTGACGTCGACGCGGTCAATCCTATTAAGCCGTGGTTAACCCCCTTTCATCTGCCACCCCCTGCGACATGCCAGCATGTCCAAGGAGACTGACCACGACGTCATGTCGTCTGCCGCTTCGTGCTTAGTTGTATCACGCTTTAGTGCTTGACAGAGCTCATGCGGGGCCACGCGCGAGGCGGCCCTCTGCCCCTGCATTATTCGCGAAATGAGCGGGGAGCGAGTCATGCAGCCTGAGTTGTACAAATAATACGCCTGATTATCTCTGCTAGCGGGTCCTCGTGAAAACCTCGAACAATGTGTCACCTCTCGAGAGTGGTTCCGCATTGACAGCGAGGCACACGCAACGCAAGCCTAATTGTGCAACGCCAGTGCAGTGTTCACTTTCCCAACGCTTCGGGACGTGACGCGGTCTGGAAGCCCGCTGTTATCGCGATAGGAAGAGCCGAGGGGGAGCCGTAGATGTGCTGTACGTACGAAGTGAGGCCGGCGACGCCGCCGCGGCCGTTGTTCAAGGAGCACGCGAGCGGGCGCGCATGCACGCACCGCGCGGTGCTAACTCGGAGCGCCGCAAAATAGCCCTCGCCGGCCGCGCGGGCGTCTCGGGTGTCTCGGGCGGCGGCGGGGCGTCCCGCGAAAGGTTTTCGGCACCCTGGGACCTCCGCGGCCTATGATGGATGTCGAGTCGACAGCGCCGGTCACGAGGGCTGCACCGGAGGGACGGCTGCGTGCACGCGCGGCTTCCAATCGGCGGTCGTGCACGATCGCCGAACGCGTTCCGCGTACCGGCTACATCCGTCTTGTGATTTGCCGCCGTTAGCGGCGCGCTGGTCCATTCTTTATTTTTCCCAGGCCTCGTTCGCCACGCGAGGGAAAAGAATGCCCAGCTTCCTGGAGGGACGCTCTTTTTTTTTTCGGAAATAAATTCGGCTTGCATGTGCGTACAACACAACGCGCCATGGCGCACGCTTGCGTGAATGAAATGAGTGCAGCCGTCGCCGGCCTTGGGGCCTCTAACGTGGCTCTCCATCGTCACGTGAGATGCAAGAAATGGACATATACTCTTCGACAGAAACCATGGTAACGAGGCTGCGGTGCAGATATATTTTACAATAGCACGCGTGCCAGGGTGGACTGCGTTTCAGGACGGACACGCCAAGCGTTTCAACTAAAGTGCCGCCGCGGTGGCTGAGTGGTTACGGCGCTCGGCTGCCGGCCCAAAAGACGTGGGTTCGATCCCGGCCGCGGCGGTCGAATTTCGATGGAGGCGAAATTCCAGAGGCCCGTGTACTGTGCGATGTCAGTGCGCGTTAAAGAACCCCAGGTGGTCGAAATTCCCGGAGCCCTTCACTACGGCCTCTCTCATAGCCTGAGTCGCTTTGGGACGTTAAACCTCCATAAACCAAACCTAAAGCTTCATACAAGGGTCGGCGCTGTCTCTGTTCGCTTCATTTTTATATTAGCCAGCGCGAACGTCTTAGAAACGTCTGAAATGCCTCCAAGCAGGCACCACGAGCAGGCTCGGTCCCATTGGGGCCGAGAAACTCTGGCGCCAGTGTAAGAAGCTCGAACATTCATTATGTTGCTGCGAAGTGTTTATGCACTTTCTTCTGTAGAGAGGGACACGAATTGCGCCGTATTAATCGCTGCCACCCAAAGGCATGGGTTCGAATCCCACTCAAATCTATACCTTTCCGCGCGTGTTTTATTTGCTCCAGTT
This sequence comes from Amblyomma americanum, assembly GCF_052857255.1. NCBI lineage: Eukaryota > Metazoa > Arthropoda > Arachnida > Ixodida > Ixodidae > Amblyomma > Amblyomma americanum. The sequence goes on from NC_135497.1 coordinate 250,080,792, forward strand.
TTCTCGTAGTGTGGACGGACGGACAAAAGGTCTGCGGACAAAGAGAGGTGAAAATGTAGCCGTTAAATATATATTTCCGCATTTAAAAAAATAAAGTAAATATGATTGTGATAACTGTTGTTACTGCAATAGGTGGAGAGAGAATTAGGTGAGGCAGAAGCACATGAACAACTATCGCGATGTTTAGAGATTAGAGAAATTCTCTTTTTGTCGCTTGTTTAATATGCGATTCTCCACATACAGTAAACAAACACATTGCTCATAACGAGCAGAAGCGCACGCATTCACGCGAAATGAAGGGACGGGGTCACAAGAATAGACATTTAGAATAGGGTGAACGCACAGATTAGGGGCATATGGGAGTAACCAGGCGCCAGTGCGCAGGACAACAACAACAACAACAATAATAATAATAATAATAATAATAATAATAATAATAATAATAATAATAATAATAATAATAATAATAATAATAATAATAATAATAATAAGCCCCCCTCCGGTTACTGTCCTGCGCATGCGCACTAGCGCCCCGCTATTCCCCTATACCCAAAACCGATAGGGTCACCTTATTCTAAAGGTCTGTAATAACACCTCGTCGCGGTGTTAATAGACCTCCGTCGCCTATGAAGGGATGCGGGAGGCTTGAGTATGAGGACTCACTATCTTCAACCAGCTTTAAATTTAAACCACCTGACCGTCCACCTCTTTCCTTTTAAATTTCGCCGCAAAGGTCCCTTGCATGCAGTCCTCATTTGCATTATTTGTGCAGACTTCCCAAGCTCTGTTTTGGAACCTTGAAAGACTCCCGGTATGTACCAAGCTATAAGTGGAGCAGTCACTCCCTGCGAATTCAAGCAAATTCTGCTGCCATATCCCATGCGGGGAGGGCGTGCAAAATGTGAGCTTTCTGTGATGCTCCAGAGCAAAGAAGAAAGTGGATTTGCAAAAATATGCACTAAGATGCCATTGCGGTAGCGTTTGAGTACCATTTAAAGGGTATTCAACAACAACAACAAAAACATACTATCCTTCCTACGACGACAGAAAGGCCCCAGAAGAGCACCGAACACAATATTCTACGCCTCCGTTTTACGCTCAGTCACAACCGAGCCAAACTATAATTGCCGAAGAATGGATCCGCACATCCGCAGATGGGCTCCATCATACAATGACCACTAGGATTACTAAACACTAAACAATTTCTCACCCTTTAGGGTGTAAATCAGCTGTCCCCAGACGAACACCCTTTTCCTATTGTTCTGTGTTAAAAAAGGGTGCAGAGATCAGCACCCTTAAGAAAGGGTGCCCTTAATGATACTTTAGAGGATGTAATGGATGCACCCTCAATAAAGGGTACTATTTTTCATAACACCTCTACGAATACATGTTGGAAGGGTGCTCCACATTTATCCACTCATGAAGCAAAAGCCTTGGACTGATGCGCGCCCTGTAAACTTTCATGCTGTGCACCCTTCCTGAAGGGTGCTGATCTCTGCACTCTTTTTAGCACCCAAAAGGGTGTTTTCTGGGGACAGCTGATTTGCACCCTTAAGGGTGAGAATTTGTTCAGTGTGTACACGAGCTAATCTAGGCAGTGATCTACAAACAGAAGTTCTCTTCTTACCTTGTTGTCCCAAGCAGTCATGTGTGGCTTGCAAGTCACACATGACACATGGGAATAGACGCATGAGACACATGGGAATAGACGGTGAAGGCACCATTCAGGCGGGAAGCATTTCCTGGGCTGACTCCGGGCGCCATTGTACAGAAGCAATCACCCGGGTCAGACACATCGTTGTGCTTGCAGGAGGCGCCCAATATATTTCAGCTACGTGAACCTCATTCGAACAACTGACGCTCACCGCCACTGCGATGTTGTTATCGTAATCACGGTTGCACACTGTCAATATCTTAAGCAAAGCTTCCACAACGGTTATAATTCGAACCTTGCACTGTAACGCTTTCCCCCTAAAGCTGACGCCAGCGCTCTCTGCACAACCGAAGGGGGAACTAACATCAAGAAAAAGAAAAGTCTCCATCACGCATATACCTATCTGAATAATAATTGTTTTTTTTTTTTGGGGGGGGGGGGAAGGAAATGGCGCAGTATCTGTCTCATATATCTTTGGGCACCTGAACCGCGCCGTAAGGGAAGGGATAAAGGAGGGAGTGAAAGAAAGGAAGAATAGGTGCCGTAGTGGAGGGCTCCGGAATAATTTCGACCACCTGGGGATCTTTAACGTGCACTGACACCGCACAGCACACGGGCGCCTTAGCGTTTTTCCTCCATAAAAACGCAGCCGCCGCGGTCGGGTTCGAACCCGGGAACTCCGGGTCAGTAGTCGAGCTGTCGGCGGCAGTGCCTCCGAAGGTATATTTTCGTATTCGGATATGTATCTTCGTGATGGAGAGAAGCAGCGCGCGAGCTCGCAACGACCTAGCGTGCGTTTTGCGTCTGTCATGCTTGTATTGCCGCATGACGCCCGCACGACAGCGAGACAGGCTATGCTCACGCTTGGATAGGGAAAAATGACACCTATGCTTGCTCACGGGGCGCTCAAAACTCGATCCATGCCTCATTAACATGTGCATCACGCCTGAAACTGGGTGTAATCGCGAGCGTAAACGTGGAGCTCTCAGAGTGTAGAGATGCAGTGTCGATAAGTTCGCCTCTATACGCAGCCTCCTTTGTCCCCAGATAACCAACAGTTACGTCAGCAGGCGCTGCGTAGCATGGTTTCGATTTTGTATTTCTAGAGGCCCAACCAGTCCAACCGTCCGGGGAAAGACGATCGGTTGCATATGCGCCCCCGGGCCGACGACAAAAACGGAAGAAGCCTTCAAATAGAGAAGGATGCGTTAGCTATAACGTAAGCTGAACATCCTGGTGACTTTTTGAGATGCCTGATACTTCTGTCTGAAACAGATCATATGGCTCTACTTCCACTCCTAGGTCGTCGGACACCACGCAGCCAAGAATTTCAGTTTGGGTTGCGTCTCTGAGATACTGTTTCACGTCCGCATGTTACGGGTAAAAATACTGCTGCAGCACACAGCCCTTTATGAGAAAAAGATGATATACACTCACTAGGCGTCCTTTATCTGAAGCTGACGTTGCATTTTACAGCGAGAGCTATAGCTGGTGCACACTCCAAATTTAAGGACTGCGTGGGCGGGGAATGCCGATCGGCATACAGATAAATAAATTAGTTTTTAGGAAAGGAAAGGCGCAGTAACCGTCTCGCTCTTCATTATATCATAATCAGCACGAATTTTCTATGTAACATTTCTTAAATCCGCCCCCGATGACACCAGCAGCGCGTTGACTGCGGCAGACGAAAAGGCTCGTGGGCGTGGAGTGCACCTCCTCTTGGCTGATGTAGCAGCTGCAGGAAGACAGAAACAAAGACAATAATGTGATCTCGGCGTCTGCACACATGCCTAGCCAGCAGTCACCACCGGAGTGCTCGAGCAAAAGAGAAAACGAAAACCAGTTTTTTTCTTCGTATTAAATTTTTACTGGGGGCCGGTACCCCACAGTGACTGCGTTTAATGTTCACGGAGAAAGACAGCACTACCCGCCGCGGTGCATGGCTCAGTGGCTTTGGCATCCGGCTGCCGGTCTCAAGGTCGCGGGTTCGAGCCCGGCTGCCGTGGCTGTGTTTCGTTGGAGGTGGAATACAAAAAACCGTTTCATGTGCGATGCCAGAGCACGTTAATGAACCCAAGGTTATGCCCAGGCGGTCTAGATTCATCCGGAACCCTCCACTACAGGCGTCCCCATAGCCTTTGGGTCGCTTCAGAACGCTAAACCGCACTATTTAAAATTCAAAAATTTTAAAGAAATCGCTGCACGTGACTACCAATTCTGTCAGCGTTCAAGGGCTTATTTACGCTGCCACAATCATATTTTACGAAATGTACAGCATGGCCTTCAGGAAATTTTTCTCTTGTTCGAAAACGAGTTTTCGAACGTTCCATTAGCAGGGGGAGATTTAGGAGTCTATGGAGGGCGCGACTGGTAGAGGCGGTCCCATTTTATCCATGTATTTCCTGGACTTTATCGTTGAAGAAATGGGGTTCAACATGGTTTTCCTATGTAAACTTTCTAGCTCTGGGAGGGGTGGGGGGGGGGGGGGGGTACTTTCCCCACCCCTTAAACCCGCCCCTGGACAAGCGATGGGCGAACTGAAGCCCCTAGATCAGGCGAACAAAAATTGGCTGCCGTTTGACTAGTGCTGTACCTGATCAGAGAGCGAAAGCTGTAATGTATCGAGCAAATAGACGCGGCTTGGCGTCTGTAACGTTGAGTGCGTTCCACACTCTGGATAGGCACTGCGCCCACCCTGCCACCCTGGCAGGTGGCAGTTAAATTAGTGGTTCATCGCGAGAGGTTGCCCCCCCCCCACTGAATGCTGCGGCCTATTCTACCGCCCTCTACAGGCGAATCGAAAGGTCAAAGGTCAAGTAGTGCGACACCATGGTGGACCACATATGGTAAGGCCTATAGCCACATCTGACCTCTGGCCCACTTGAAGGTCAGCCTGCAGCGCACGGTGAAATCGGCTTTACCTGGCGTAGTGAAGCTTTCGCTTCAAAACCGCCCACTGCCATAACAACCGATCTGTGACGTAAGCAAGATGCGGTGCCGCTCCTGTCACCGGCTGGGACGACTGGCGTAAAACTGTGGGTAAAAAGTTATATCAGCGCCCATAGGTATACATGGAAGTATAAGTTTTCAAAGAAGCTTTCTGATTCCACAGTGAGCTTGTGATGTCGTCCCTTCGTGAAGAAAAACTTTGACAAATAGTTTTTCTCGTTTCCCAGATAACCAATGGAGGCGGCTGTTTGTCAACAGTTGGCGAGTGCTTAAAAGAAGAGTGTGAGAAGGTATGTTACGTCATCTCGAAGCTTTTAAATATGTCACGATAAACCTGTGTTGTGAAGCAGGACACATTCCCAAAAAGGTGCCCTATCTGCTGGGCAGACGCCAAGCTGAACGAAACAATTCCCAGCACTGTTTGAAGGGCGTGTTTGTCTTACTAATCCGCTAAAAGCACAGATCGGAGCTTGGAGAGTAACGTCGGGTGTGCTCTAAACGAGCATTCAAAATTGGCGTGCGTGGCACGAGATTCCGGCCGTGGCCACGGCAGCAGCAAAGCGGCGTCACAAACTTCCGTTTCGGTTTCGGTTGCTTTTTTTTTTTTTTTTTGCTACCACGGCTTGTTTTCACGAACCCTAGTCTTCCGCGGGTGAAGCGAGTTCACTAACCACTACGCTACGCAGCGCGCGGGTTCTGCCGCCTCTAAAAAGGCACCTAGGGTAGCAGGGAAGCATGTAGGGAAGGATAACGTTCGCAGCCATAGCCTCCTCTATTTTTTCTGTGCCTGGTCAAAGGCTGCTGAAGCGCCGTCTGACTCCGCCGTGTTTATCCGCGGGGCGGCGCTGCCATCCCTGGATGGACGGGCGTGCGCGTAGTTGCGGCCGGCTGCATGCAGGGGCTTCGGTGGCCGCGGAATAAACGTGGGCTTTGCCTACTTCGCAAAGGGCCAACTCGTCCTAAGCCATTACCAGTTCATAGCTACAACAAAGAGGACCACTCTTTTATATCATCTGGAAAATAAACGCCAGTTTATTGTGAGTCAGCAGCGCCGAGCGCCTCGACACCAAATTTTTTCTTGTGTTTTCTTCTTTCAAATTTTTGCAATGGTTCTCCCGAAGTTAACCTTGTTCATATGCCTCGTAGTTTTCTGCCCTGTTCATTAACAGGGAAAGGAGCGCGATCGCAGAACACTCCCTGGCTGTCTCTGAGGGAACATGCACTGTGCTCACTGCCCCGAAAAATCAACGACAAGTCAACGCCACTGCAAAAAATGCGTCACTCTGCCTTATGCCTAAGTGCCAGCGAAACCATCTCCCGAATCCTGAGAAAATGGGGTCTCCAGGTTGCGCCCAAGTCTACAAGCACTCCTGCGCTTGCTTACCAGGGGTTCCCAAAATCGGGCACGGAGAAAAAGAGCCCAAGGCATTATCTTCAAAATTCCTTGCGACGACTGGGACGCAAGCTACATCGACGAAACCAAAAATATAGAAAAAAATCGGCAACACAAAAGCGACGTCGGCAACTATGCAAGAAAGCGCAGTCCTCTAACCGAACATTCCTAACACACACAGTCAACTTCGACGAAACCAGCATACTCGGAGCCGGAACAAGTTAGCAAACACGCGCTTCCTGGAATCCTGGCACGTTAAAACGACCCCGAACAACATCAACAGCACAAAGGGAAACCTTCCCGCTGTATAAGTGTATACTAACAGGGACTGCGCTCTGCAGCTTCCCAGTGAAAGTCACCATAGTCCTACAACGTGACTCACAGCTTTAACCATGTTCCAGGGTATCCAGTGTTGCGCAATTGCTCCTCAGGTTGCATCACGTGCGGCCAAGGGAGAGAGCGGCTTAACCCAAGAAGGGACGGTCTCTCTGCAACTCGCCCACAGTCACACGCACCTGACACGTACACGTATCACACGTTATTTTGTAACGTCGTGATTGGTGACTTTCTTAGTTGACATTTTTTCAACCAAAATTAATATGTGCTATGGCTTATTGCTGTGTGCCGGGATGTAAGTCTGACGCAAAGCGGAAGACCGAAGGTATTTCCTTCCACGAGATTCCAAGCGACAACGAACTAAGAGCCCAGTGGTTAAAAGTTATCTCTAAAAAGGACTGGGTGCATAATACCACATCTCGGTATTTGGTCGTCTGCAGCAAGCATTTCCTTTCAAGCGGCTACAAGGAAGGATGCAAAACCCGGAAGCTGAAAAGAGGTGCGACTCCAAGCGTTTTTCTGGACTATCCGCAATATATGCAGCCACCTGCGAAGAGACCGCGCAGCGATGCTGCTGTGCGAAAACGGGAAGCGTCCATTCCGTGCCCCCCGGCCCTGGTCCGTGCTGCTTCCAAGCCGACAGATGCAAGTTACCTAAATTGTTACAACGTCGCTGTCGTCGGTCGGTCTCCAACACCAACTACGTCGTCTCCTGCACTTGAAAGCTCTGCAAACATGGATGACTCAATCAGTAACAATGAGCACGTGGTCGAGCCGGAAGCCTCAACACCGAGAACTGCAAAAATCAAGGCGACACAGGCTGACATCCGCAGTTCTACTTCTGTTGTCGAACGCCAGAAGTGGCGACGAAAAAAGCGGGACTTGAAAACCCGAATAGAGCGACTGAAACAAACAGTGGACAAGTACAAGGAGGAACTAAGGCAACTGAAAGAGAACTGTCATCTTGCTGTTTTTGCCGGCGTCGTCAAAGCAGCGAGTGAAAAGCACTTAGGTACAAGCCTTCTGGCCGACCAAGTAAAAAACTTTTCAAAAATCAGGCCAATCTGGTCCGAGCTTGTTGTGCGTCATAGCATATTTTTAAGGAACCTGTCAACACGGGCGTACGAGCACGTCCGCAAAGGTCTCCTGAAACTGCCATGTAGCTCTACTTTGCAAAGATTCCTCGGAGTCAATTCAGGCGAGGTAGGCTTCGCATATGTGATGTTAAGCAACGCCCTGAGGCGGAGGTAACGGGCCTAAAAGCCGAGCAGGCCAAGGTGTGCTCGTTATTAGTTGATGAGATGCAAATTCAGCAGAGGCTTCAATATAATAAGCAGAGATATTCATTCGTGGGGAAGTAGGCCTGGGGAGCAGCACGGAAGACAGAGCCAGTAGTGATCCTGTTTTAGCCAACTCACTTCTGTGATTTGTGCAAGTAGGGCATTCGGTGCGCATCCGGATACCTGTGGGGTATTTCTTCACGAGAAACTGCACTGGCCAGAAGCTGTTTTCCCTAATAAAGTACGTCCTAAAAGAAGTGGAAAGAATTGGCCTTAAGATTGTGCGGACTATGGCCGATAATCACAAGATCAACGTTCTTGCTTTTCAACTGCTGTGTAATGGAAATTTAACGCACTGCATGCAGCACCTTCAAGATCCGACACGAAAGTTGTTTCTCGCATTCGACCAATGTCACAATTAAGGACGCGAGATCCCAATTCCTTGCCCATGACCTCGGTAAGGACGGCGAGGTTTCCTCCTCCCACCTCGACCTCTACAAGATGCAACAATGGAGCATCGTACAACGTCGTTCTTAAGCTATCTTGAAGACATGCGGCGTAACTGCCAAGCGAAACAGTTCCTAAGCAAGGAAACGTATCAAGCGCTTGTGATGACGACAAAATCCAACGTGGAATGCGTCGAGTACCTCATTGCTAATGTAGGGTTTAAGTTTGTTTTGACCAGAGTTTTCTTCGGACCCCATATAGTCGTTTTTTGGCTGGTTAAGGCGGTCTGCTGGAAGCAATGATCAGACAGGCGCTAGAGCTGTACTCGCTGGCGCAGAGAAGGCCTTGAAAACTGGCTTATTGTCTGCTTCCCAAGATAGCAACGTAATAAAAACGGGAAGACAAGCACTTGGAGCCCTGATCAGTACACACAAACTTGCAGTCACCCAGCGCGCGGACGACTTCCCACCGGAGGCGAAAAAGTCTCTTCGGCGACCTTCTGAGGACACAGAAAACGTTGCTGCCAGCGCCAGGCACTGCAGCACTTGCGATGTTAGAAGGTTATTTGGCTCGCGTTGTTCAAGAAAAAAAAAATGATTGCAGCAACTGCAATGCTCTTCTTACGCGACCAGCCTCATCTGCGTCCAGTGACAGTTTGATCTGTCATCAGGGAAGAGCAGGTCTCGTTTATCCGCCAACGCAGTTTGTGTATGTTCTGTACGCCCTCAAGAACTACGTCGAGGTGTTGCTCAATAAAAGAAGGTTCTTATCAAAACCGCCGCAAGCTGCTGTCAACAATGCAGTTGATGCTCTTGCAGAACATGGCCGGCGCACTGAAATGTGAGCCTTGCAATGACCACCACAGCCAGCTTCTGAAACTCATCTGCACAAAGTTTTTCCGGCCTGTTTTTACGAACTATGCGTTATCAGTGACTGACAGGAACGACGTAGTGAAGCCGCTCACATCAAAGCCTCTTTCTAGAAAGATGTTAAAGTTGTGAAAACTTTTTTTGTGTGCATGTATGTTTTATTCTAACTACGACAGTAAACATTTTTCCATTCACTCATCGCTCACAAAAATTCTTCCTTAATGTTTCTGCTTATATATTGGATCACATACGACTTGTGCCGAGAATGCGTGTGTTGTACAAGAAGCACACTAATAATTACCGTCGATAAAGGTGAAAACTGAGGATTTCTTCTCGGCACTGCAGCAACGTTCGGTATGTATGCCCGGCCGCCGCTTTCATAATTTCCTCGATGAGCAGCTTTTATTAAAGTACATGTGCACATGGCTTAACAAAAACAACTTAGCACTTTAACGATCGTGCCCGCATATCACTGTTACTAGAAGTAGAGGAGTATACACAGTAGTAGAATTGCTCGCCGCGTTTTACGCTGCTTGCTACTCCTGCCGCGCCGTCTGCTCCATCCAGGGCTGCGCGCGCCGCTTGTCGGCAGCTTCGCGTACTAGCGCGAACGGCGCCTAACAACGGCGTTCCCCGCGGTTGTGTGGGCATGAAAAAAATAGAGGCGGCTGTGTCGCAGCGATCCTAGCGGAAATTACCCTTTTTTCCCCGCAATTTTGAATTTTTGATACACAGCCGGTTCAGGTGTCCAACGATATATGAGACAGATACTGCGCCATTTCCTTTCCCCAAAAAACCAATTATTATTACACAGGCGGCATAGACGTTTGACACTATCTTCTAGTTCACTCTACCACTACGGCACCTCTTTCTTCCTTTCTTCTTTCACCTCCTCCTTTATCCCTTCCCTTACGGCGCGGTTCGGGTGTCGCCGATATGAGAAACAGATACTGCGCCATTTCCTTTCCCCAAAAACTAATTTTCGTTTCATTTTCATTTGGTGTACAGTAAGAAACTCTGTTGAGACGCTTTTTTTATTCTCTAGGTTCAGCTAGGTTTTTATTCTCTAGGCTCAACTGGTGACAATGAAAATTAAGTAGATAGCCGCAATGCTTACTTGTCTTGACTTGCGGCTCCTGTGTATCTGTTGGCAACAGTGAAAACGATTCATCCGCATGTGCGCGCGTCTGTGTGGTTGAGTTCAACATGGTACGCAAATTAAAGTTTCACGAGCAAAAGCTCTTGAAGAAAGTAGATTTTATATCATGGGAAGTCGACAACAACCTCCATGAAGTAAAGATAATGAGAAAGTATTATGTTCAGAAGCGCGAGGATTACACAAAGTGAGTTCATCGTGCCGGTGATCGGGTTGTTGACGCGTATTCACATCGGTTCAAATATGGAGCTGAAAGCAGTTTTTTTTTTTACTTTCTTCGCGCGTAATTTTTGTGCAGGTACAACAAACTGTCACGGGCTGTACGAGATCTGGCGCGCAAGATCAAAGAGCTAGATCCAAAGGACCCGTTTCGTGCCAAGGCAACCTCCGACCTGCTGAACAAATTGTGAGTTAGCTGTGTTTTGTGTGTCATTACAGAAGTACGCTGCCTCTGACAGCGATGTCCTGTAAACGTGCGTGGAAGCGCTTTTTCCTTCTTTGCTCGTGCGCTAGCAAAACGAGTATGGGTATGTGCCATCTTTTGATAGGCTAACAACAACAAAACGAGCGATGTTCGTAGAAGGATGAAAGCCTTGCGAGGTTGTCATACACAATTTCTTGCTTGATTAGTTATGAGAATTAACTCTCGGTCATCCTTCGTTTCAAGTCTGTCGGAAGCGGCAGTCGAACAGGCTGGGATCATCTGCTCCTTTATTGGGTGATACGCTTTTACCAAGTGTTGTCAATGTGACTGAGTTGGAGGGTTCGCCGACCGGTCTAAGGGCAGATGTTTGTTTCGTTTCTTGTTTTTGTATCCGTTCTATTTCTGTTGGTTGGCATGCTTCATCTTGAGATTTCATGGGACTTAACACTGTTGATAACTAAATACTTAGAATTGAAAAAAGATTAGATGAACATGGCTGTGTCATAAATTCATTTGGATAAGTCTTGAAAGCAAGCAACAACTCTGTAGATGTCTTAATCAGCGTTCAAGTAATCGTGATGAACTACTACGCATTTTAGAACCGCAACAGTGAATGTGATTTTAGCTTTCCTATTTCTCTCACTTCGTGATAGTATGGCTGTATCTTTGTACTTCAAGCACCTTATAAGGCATAGCCACCACTGCTGTATTGCTGCACTGTGCTTCACTACAAAGTAAGAATGTCTGGGGTTGTCGGCACCTCACAGAAACATTCGTCAAGGAGCTGTTCGTCTTTATCGTTAGTATTTAGCTCAAGCTGTGCCGTCTTCTCCAGCAGCTGCAAACAGTAGTCACAGGCATGAACATGAGCAGTGCGTTTTCGTTTTTCTTTGTGTCCAGGGTAAAAAAAAAAAGAATGGAATAATTAAGTAAAAGCAACTAAAATAGAAACATCATGAAACCCAGTTATATTTCTACACCTTAAAGCAATATTTCACTTCCTGCTTGCTGCTTTCAAAGTAATACTTTCGGAAAAAAGACTCATCGCATGTCCACCTTCAAATCTTGTGGATTTTATACTTTTTTTTATTGTGACAGTGTGCCTGCTGGCATAAAGTATTTGCAAATATAGGTGCACTCTGGACTCTCGAAGGAAGTTCTGTAAGATCCAGTGGTGCGGCCCAAAAATTCATTCTTTAACATCTGGTGAACAACCTGGGGGTGGTCCGCACTGGAGCAGGTGTTTCTGCCGTATGGCACGCAAAGAGGGTCAAAAGCAAGTATTTTGTGTCCGCTTCGCAGACAGGAGCGGGACAGAGGGGCAGGAGTCATGGTAAGGGGCATGGTACTGTGCCGGCCACGACCAGGTTAAGGTTACCGCTGGGGTGAGGGCGACAGAGGCGTAACCTTCAAAGCAAGACCTCTTCCCAGCTTGCAAGGCTGCTAGAGAGGTCGGTGCCACGCGGTGGGAGAAGTGCTTGCGTGGTGCGCCGGAGGTTTTCTTTTTCTTGAAGGAGTATTGTCACCGGAGAGATTGGGGCCGCTTGAAGGGACATGGAGGAGCCAATTTGTGACTTGCCCCATCCACCAAAGCTTGTGTGGGGTGGGCATCTCGATAAATCTATCGTACACATACTGTGAGGTAGAATTTTTCAATTGTGTCCTGAATTAGCTGTGCCAAAAAGTCGGTGTTCAGAACACACCGCAGACTACGAACAGCACCTGAGGAGCCTGTGAGGATGTCAAGGTGGCTTATAGATGGCAACAGTGGACAGAGGATGCTTAATGCGTTCCAAATGGCCAACAGCTCTGCCTGTGTCGATGGCCAGGCAAGAGAGCAAGCATAGGAGGATGTTGCAATTTGTGGTAATAATGCAGGGGAAGCTATAGCCGTGGTGGTCACGTGACCTTCATCACACTAGCTTTGACATACGCCACATGTCGCCATAGTGAAGTTTCAATCATAGACGAGATCCCATCCGTCCCCACACTTGACTCACTCAGGTGGCGAACGGATCGTGAGCGTATGTGAGTCATAGGCCGATTGTCTGTAACTTGCTGGTAAAGCCACGATGGTCGTGACAGGCAGGAAACGATAAGCAACACAGAGCCATCTTCCATATACTTTGCGAGAGCTGAGGCTTCAGGGCTATTGCGGAATTTTGTGCACCGTGCTTGGCGATGCTGGTGAATCAATTCGTCAAGCGTGTTTATTTGCACCTCGGCCTGGAGGGCATAAATTTGTGGGAGGCACTTAAAGGTGCACTAAAGAGAAATCTGAACTAGTCTTTTTACCGTGGGAACTCGATCCATATGTTCTGAGCATTCTTAGAAACTTCAAATTATTGTCCTGTGTGGCTGATTTCTCTAATTTAAATCGGATTAAACGTCCCAGCTCCCGCCTTTTTTTGAACTCAATGCTGATGGTATGCATGGAGTGCCTTTCAGCCAGTCCCGTGGCAGCTTTGCTTTCGCTTTTATTGTTTTTTACGTTTCTGTGAATGAGTAGTTTCAGTCGCAGACAACATAGCCACTAATTAGGCCCACAGAAATAAAAATACGCGTGGACTCTGATTTACATATCACTCCGCTGATGGCATAGTGGCAGGATGCCACGGGACTGGTTGAAAGGCACTCCTTGCGTTGGCTGACTCCTCCTACCATCAGTGTTGAGTTTAAAAAAAGGTGGGAGCCGGGACTTTTAATGGTATTTAAGCTAGAGAAATGGGTTGTACAGGCGAATAAATCGAAGTTTCTAAGAATGCTCAGAATATGTAGATAGAGTTCCCGCGGTAAAAAGGACGAGTTAGTATTCCTCTTTAGTGCACCTTTAGAACTTGCATTGTTGCTCGATTGATCGATTCCAGTCGATCTCATGCTGCATGTGTCAAGTGCTGGAATTGGGCTTGGTAAATCAATCTTGGCTGTGGCACAACGTATGAGGAGGTGGGCAATGCTGGACGTGGCACCACCTGACTTCTGTGAAATACGGCAGATGAGATGTAGCATTCGGGACGCCTTCTGGTGTGCTGCGCGAAGCCAACATGAAACATTATCTTGCTGAAGGTTCTATTTGTAGGAATCATATTTATGAAGTATGTTTAGTTTGAATTGCGACTCTGCCATAACAAGTTCCATCCACATCAGTTTCTGCTGTTTTTCCTCAAGCTTTTTGTAATGGAAAATACTCATTCCACTTAGCCGTTGCACTGACTGGTACAGAAACAACACACTCAAGAGAGTTCGACAAAGTTTAAGTGGCTGCAATGTTTCATGCGTGGGTTGTACACACGTGGTGTGGTCTGAGTTTGCGTGTATCTCATCATGCCTAAATCCTCAAGAACTGCTGCGCTGCCCTAGACAAGTTGGGACTCTGAACTACATTAGCAAAACTAGGACAAACCTGCAAAATCTAGAATGGTTGGCAACTCTAGGTATGATATGATATGGTGTGCTATGGTAGGATATGTTGGGTTTAATGTTCAGAAGCTGCATGTGGGCTATAAGAGATGCCGTAGCGGAGGCGCTGAAATAATTTCGACCAGCTAGGGCTCTTTAAAGGGCTTTGCCGGTGTTTTTTGTACCTTCTAGGACTTCACTGAAACTTTCACGGTGTGTTCTGTGCTGATTTCTGGTCCTTTGTGCCAGATTTCGCAAATTGGCGGTGTTTTGTTGCAGCACAAATGAATTTTAAATTTCCCATTTCATGGCCTTTATCAAGGAGATTTTTATGGGCAACCTCGCGTGTGTGACGCCGCTGGTTGCACGACCATTGATATTCGTTTTGCGTTTGCCGAAAGACAAAATTTTGAGTTAGTTTTCATCATTTTAGGTAAATAATGATCCAAGAAGTCTCTCACACTCACCAGTTTAGCCAATAAATGTGCACGCAGTAGTTTTTATGACCGTGACATCATAGGATGCTCTGTCATGAGGTTTCGGTTTGCTGGTTTTTGCCTTTTTAAAATACCTTCTACTTGGTATTTTGAAAAACAGTTTTTGTATCGGAGAGAGGGGACTCTAAGGAATGTCATGTAATTGTCATCTCAAAATGTTCAAAACACCCCCTGAGTTGCCGTTTAATGTGGGCTGATATCACACTTTTTGTGGCTGTTCTTAAATTTTGCCCACGTTGAAGTGTGGCCACTTCTGCCGAGACTTGATCCCGTAAACTTCGGATCATCACCCAAATGCCATAGTCACTGTGCCTTCACAGCTGGTCCTAATGGCACTTAAATGGACCAGGAAGCTGGCCATTCTGAATGTGACATACCATCCAGAGCACTGTAGTGCATCCTACCTTGTAAAATAGCCGCCGTGGGGGCTCAATGGTTATGGTGCTCGGCTGCTGACCGGCAGGACGTGGGTTCGATCCTGGCCGCAGCGGTCAAATTTTGATGGAGACGAAATTCTAGAGGCCCGTGTACTGTGCGATGTCAGTGCACATTAAAATACCCCAGGTGGTCAAAATTTCCGGAGCCCTTCACTACGGCGTCCCTCATAGCCTCAGTTTCTTTGGGACGTTAAACCCCCATTAACCATTACGTTGTAAAATGCATCATGTATTTGGTATTTTGACATTTATATTGATGATAGTCTTTCATGTGTGCCAGTGTATATGTGCAAAACACTAAGAAATGTTGAATTTTTACTTTACAACCTGAAAGTGTTATTTTTGGACTCATGAACCTAATAACCCTCCAAAATAAAATTTTTTTGCCATTTCATTACTAGGAGCGACGCAATCAACTACCAAAATTCCACCATACTCTGCTCTCTGTTGTATTGCTGGTGGTGTCGACAGAGTAAATAACTGGAACGAGTTCTGAGACAGGACGAAGACATCCCCAGCAATTATTAGCACTCGTTTATACCAGGTACGGCAAAGGGGACGCAAGCGGCGAGCATGCGCCGAAAATACTGCACGCAAACATGTATCGCATTCGGCTTAATTACATGATACATCTTCCTTTCTTGGAATGTCAGAATTAAACCACTTTGAAGTTTGACGGAGAACAAATCCCCTTGAGATAATTCACAGCACTGATCACTGATAAAATGTTTGTTTACGCTGTTCTGAAGGTTCAAAGTTCCATCACAGAACCTGCACAAAGTTGTCGCCATATTCCAGCTGCTGTTGCTGCCTTCTGGTGTCTGTGAGGAGGTCGTAGTGATGGGTGCGTTGTCATCGTTTGGTTGGACCTGGCAGAGGGACCCTCCCTCGTGGCTGTCGTCCGGCATTCTGAAAGCCTCAGCCATCGCCATGAGATGTTGTTGGTTGCATCTCGGCTGCATCGTATGCTACTGTCTTCAGTGGCAACCTGGTACAATCTTGATTGAGCCTTTGCATTTGAACCTATGCTTTTGGTGACCAAGAGTCTTCGCGTACTCTGACAACTGACCTTTTTGTAGTGGTGGAAGACTAGGTCTTGGGGGCCGGCACTGTTTGGTTCCTTGCCGACTTGCTTGCAGCTTCGTTGAAGTCTGGGTGAGGTGTCCGAAGCCGTCTGCCCTGAAGTAACTCTCCAGGCGACTGACAGTCTTCTGGCAGACTGCTCCAGTAACTGAGTAATCCAAGCCAAAAGTCATTGTCCATCTTAGGCGTCTTCTTTAAAATTGTCTTTACTTTTTGGATGCTTTTTTCCGCGAGGCCATTCAAGCGAGGAAACCGTGGGCTGGATGTAATATGTGTAAAATAGTACTTCTTCGCAAATAATGCAAACTCATTACTCCCAAACTGCGGATCATTGTCTGGGCAGACTTCAGTTGGTGATCCATACCGTGCAAACACTGTGCTAAGCTTTCGAAATCACAACTGTGGCCGTCGTTGTGCCACATAAGAGTTCTGCCTCCGCAACATTGGATAGCGCATAAAAACACTAAGCTAAGATTTTCCAGCCCACTGGAAAATGTTAGCACCTACTTGGTACCATGCATGTTCAGGCACTGGGCAGTCCAAGAGCAATTCACTTTGTTGTTGTTGGTATACGTACTTCTGACAAACTGTGCATTTCTTGATGAGTGCTTCAATGTCAGCTTTAAGACCATGTCAGAACAGCAACTTATGCACTCGTGATTCGAATTTATTTATCCCTAGGTGGCCTTCGTGAATTCTTCGAAGTAGCTCAAGGTGCATTCTTAACATGCTTGACTGTATTTCAGCTTTCCATCCCTTAAGCGACGCATCACTCACAACAACTAGTTCACTTTCGAAGGGCTTTAGTGTTTCAAGGACTCGATGATTGCTTTCCAAGCAATGAATGACTTGTCTCAAGTAGTCCTTGGTAATTTCATCTGCCAAATATTTCAAAGTTGCCTCGCTTACAAGCGATGAAAAAACTTGCAACATGAACATCCACGTCGTCATCGGTTCTCTCTTCCTCTGAGAATACTGGAGACACTACTGGAGACAGTGTTTCTGCGACCACCAAGCATTTCGTTGGAACAAATTAGAGCTTGTAGTGGTATCTAAGCAAACAAAGAAAAAATCTCTCTAGTCTGGGCGGCGTTTCTCTAATCGGCTTTTCTTGAGGTCGTTGTTAACGGTCGATGGCCTGTCTCGAGGACAGCGTTACATTAGTACACAAAATGATGAAACTTTTCGCACCTGAATATAACCGCCATAGCCTCTTTCTCTTCTAGGAGTGCCTTCGTTGCACTTTGGTTAGGATGCATGAGGCATAAGCAATGGGCTTCCAAAAACCCTCTTAACGCTGCCAGAGAGCCGAGCCTATTTCATTTTGTGAAGCATCGGATGCTACCTTCGTAATCCTTTTAGGATCAAAGATCGCCAGCACAGGATCTTTGCCCAGACTGTCACAAATCAGTTCCATTCTTTAGTGTGGTTTTCTATCCACTCAGAGGTACGATTTTTCTTAAGTCTCGAAGCAGTTTCGTTCGATCTGTAATTGATGGTAGGAACTTCTCCAAGTAGTTTACAACACCGAGCATGTGCGGCACTGCTTGCTTGTCAGCCGATGGTGGCGTACTTAGCAGACAGCTGACCAAGGTAGGATTTGGGCATATGCCATCTTCCGCAATAACGTCGCCAAGATAAAAGATCTTGCACACGTCAATACTGCATTTGTCTGCATTTAATGTTAGGCCAGCTTTCTGTGCTGCTTCCAGTACCGCTCGCAGCTTCTTACTCATCGTGCTCTTTTCTTGTGGCACCCCACACGATGATGTCATCAACATACACTCGCACTCCTGGCATTGTCTCATAGATTTCGCTGAAGACCTTTGAAGCACTTCTGGGGCGGAGGCTACATTGAAGGGCAGCCTCAAGAAGCGGCAACAACCAAAGAGAGTCGCAAATGTACATATCCTTGATGTTTCATATTGCAGCGGTATCTGGTGAAATTCCGAGTTGGCGTCAAGGCGTGTAAAAAGATGTGTTCCTGCTAGTTCAGATTCAATATCTTCACGACACGGCATCTCATAATGCTCATGTTTTAGATTGTTGTTAATTTTCCTCAGATCCATGCACAATCTTTGTTTGCTGTCCTTTTTTCTGACAATAACCAGAGGACTCACCCAGTCCGTCGGTTGATCTTGCTTGGCTATAATGCTGGCTTTGACCATTCTGGAAAGTTCTCCACGCAGAGGCTCCCGCAAGGAAAGGGACACACGGCGGGTTGTCTGGACAACTTGCACAGCGTCTTCTTGAAGAACCATGTGGTATGGTCACTGACTACATCCAGTCTCAGAAAAAAGTTTTCGAAACTGTTGAACCACTTCCTTGCTGCTGCTTATTCCGACGTAGTTTACGGTGCGCGAGAAAAGTTCAAGCAGTTTGCTAACTCGCTGTCCAAGTATGGCTTGTCGGTCCTTCTTCACGACGAAGAAATCAGTCTTTGCTTTCTTGCTTTCGACAGTCACTCTAGTAGTCATGATGCCAAGATCTGTGTGTTCTCGAGACCAGCCTTAGTTTTCAGCAGTCATTTCTGCAGCCTTGCAGGCTTCTTTTGCTTTAGCCAAAGTCAGCTTATTCTCCTGCAGCAACATTTATCTTCCTTTATCATCATTTGTTCCAAAAACGATTTGGTCATGTATAAGAGACTCTGCCATAGTACCAAAGTTGCAGGAACAAGACATCTTCCTGAGCTATCTGACAAACTGCTCTATGGGCTCAATTTGAGCTTGGACGCGTTGCCGAAACAGGTAGCGCTCATGCACTTCATTTAGGTATTCTTTGCAGTTGGTGTCGAACTTGGCGATGACAGTTGCATAACTTTCCCGGCTCTCGTCGTCACTGAAGGTGAAATCGCCTACCACAGTTAGCAGTTAAGCAATCTTCACGGCATCCTGTTGAGCCTGCTTGTTGGGCTCGGAAGCAACCAAGAAAAATTCAAACTTTTGTTTAAAAAGTTTCCACTGCTTACTGATTTCGCCAGTGAAGTATAGCAGCTTCGGTGGCTTCGCAAGTTCCGTACTTCTTCTTTACCGTGCACGAGCACTGTGGCCGTGGCTTCCAACCACTTCTGGCGCCATGTATCGTTGGTGGTGTCGACAGAGTAACAGCCAGGACTAGTTCCAAGCAAACAAAGACGCCCCCTGCGTTTATTTGCGCTCATTTTATACATGTTACATGAAAGGGCACACAAGTGGCGAGCATGCGCCAAAGATGCTGCATGCAGGCACGCATCGCATTTGTCTTATTCACATGATACACCTGTCACATGCACAACACAGTGGAGTTGGCAAGCATAAGCAAAAATTACCTCAGTAATTTCACTATGACAGTTTCATGCTTGTGCATTGCTTCTAGATGCTATTGCTTGCTCCTTGTGTTTGAAGTTCAACGTAGTTTGGGATAAGCTGGGACTGGCTCTTTTTTCTTTTTTCACACAAATTTATTTATGGTGTGAAGGTGATCCGGTAATGCAAGCAGTGCGAGCACAAGTAATGTGGCGAGCGTGTCATGCTGTGTCATGCGTTCTGCGCAGCCTTCAGCTGTACAAACACTGGCAGCTGCAGCGATGTTATCTTTCACTAATTCCTGCAAGATAAGCTAGCAGCGCTTTAGGTTGCTGCTGTGAGGGAAAACTGAGTCCTGAAGAACTTCTATGAATGTGAGGTAGAGAATGAGCAATGCCGCATATGTGGACATTAATCCATTGTCGCTATCCGAACAACTTCCATCTGTGAACAGTGGATCCAAACAGTGGAACTGAAGTGAAAATCGAAGTGTTAACGCACCTAATTCACATTTAGCCAAACTGCTCAAATAAGCTGCCAATTTTTTTTCCTTTTTGCTTTAGTCGTATTTATGGACCCGTTTCAACGCATTTGCTGGTATGCACCCATCATCTGAAGGCAGCGCTTCGTGGTGTATTGTGTTCTGCATGAAGCACAGTTATCAATATTGTTGGGCAAGGGCGCAGAAACACTCTAGCAACTTTCAGCAGAGACACTCCTCCCATAAATGCAGTAAAATAATAAGTAATGAAAAGGGTGCACAATGAGCAAGCTATACAGTATCCATATCGTCATCATCA
Organism: Amblyomma americanum; assembly: GCF_052857255.1. Classification (NCBI taxonomy): domain Eukaryota; kingdom Metazoa; phylum Arthropoda; class Arachnida; order Ixodida; family Ixodidae; genus Amblyomma; species Amblyomma americanum. The sequence goes on from NC_135497.1 coordinate 250,100,800, forward strand.
TCAGTCTTATCGCACTCACTGCGGGGCAAAGGCCTCTCCCATGTCTCTCCAATTAGCTCTGTCCTTTGCCAGCTGCAGCCCCCCTATGCCTGCAAACTTCCTAATCTCATCCGCCCACCTAACCTTCTGCCGACCCCTGCTACGCTTGCCTTCTCTTGGAGTCCACTCCATTACCCATAAGGACTAGCAGTTATCTTGCCTTCGCATTACATTCCCTGCCCAAGCCCATTTCTTCCTCATGATTTCGACTAGGATGTCATTAACCCGCGCTTGTTCCCTCACCCACTCTGCCCACTTCCGGTCTCTTAACGTTACACCTATCATTTTTTTTCCATGGCTCGCTGCGTTGTCCTTAACTTAAGCTGAACTCTTTTCATTAGCCTCCACGTTTCTGCCTCGTAGACCAGTACTGGTAAGATACAGCTGTTGTACACTTTTCTCTTGAGGGAAATTGGTAAACTGCCATTCATGATCTGAGGGAACCTGCCATATGCGCTCCACCCATTCTTATCCTTCTAGTTATTTCCCTCTCATGATCCGGATCAGCGGCCACTACCTGCCCAAAGTAGACCTATTCCCTTACCACTTCGAGCACCTCGCTAGCAATTGTCAACCGCTGTTTCCTTCCTAGACTAGTGAACATTACTTTGGTTTTCTGAATGTTAATTTTTAGACCCAGCATTCTGCTCTTCCTGTCTAACTCATTGATCATGATTTGTAGTTCACCTCCTGAGTGACTCAGCAAGGCAATGTCATCAGCGAATCCCAGATTATTTAGGTATTCTGCATTTACTCTTATTCCCAACTGTTCCCAATTTAGGCCTCGGAATACCTCCTGTAAACAGGCGGTGAATAGCATTGGCGAGATCGTGTCTCCTTGCCTGACGCCCTTTCTTATTGGAATTTCATTGCTGACTTTATGGAGGACTATGGTAGCTGTGCAGTTGCTATATATATCTTCCAGTATTTTGACATAAGTCTCTTCTACACCCTGATTACGCAATGCCTGTATGAGTGCTGAGGATTCCACTGAGTCGAATGCTTTCTCGTGATCAATGAAGGCTATATATAGAGATTGGTTATATTCTGCACATTTTTCTATCACCTGATTGATGGTGTGAATACGATCTGTTGTGGAATAACCATTACGAAAGCCTGCGTGATCATTTGGTTGATAAAGTCTAAGGTTGCCCTGACTCTATTAGCGACTACGTTAGTAAATACCTTGTAAGCAACAGATAGTAAGCTGATCGGTCTATAACTTTTCAACTCCTTGGCGTCTCCCTTCTTATGAATTAAGATAATGTTGGCATTCTTCCAAGCTTCTGGTACGGTTGAGGTCATAAGGCATTGCGTATACAGGGTGGCTAGTTTTTCTAGAACGATCTTCCCTCCATCCTTCAACAGATCTGCTGTTACCTGATCCTCCCCAGCTGCTTTTCCTCTTTCTATTGCTCCTAAAACTTTCTTTACTTCCTCTTTCGTTACCAGCGGGATGACACATTGCTCTGCGCTACTGTTTCTCTCATTGACGCTATGGTTACATTGGCTACTGTACAAATTTAAGTAGAACTCTTCGGCTACTTTAACTATCTTATCCATATTGCTAATGACATTGCCCTTCTTGTCTCTTAGCGCATACATCTGGTTTTTACCTATGCCTAGTTTCCTCTTCACCGCTTTTAGGCTACCTCCGTTCTTTAGAGCATGCTGGATTCTCTCCATATTAAACTTCCTTATGTCGCTTACCTTGCTTTTATTAACTTCGAGAGCTCTTTCAGTTCTATTCTGTCGGTAGGGTTAGACACCCTCATGCTTTGGCGTTTCTTAATCAAATCTTTCATCACCTGAGATAGCTTTCCGGTATCGTGTCGAACTGTCCTACCGCCTACTTTTACTGTGCACTCCGTAATGATGGCTGTCAGATTATCGTTCACTGTATGAGCGTCAAGATCGTTTTCCTCAGTTAAAGCTGAATATCTGTTTTGCAGTGATATCCCGAATTCCTACCATTCCTACCGAGACCTTACCATTCCGTGGTCGCTACAGCGCACCTTTCCGAGGACGGCCACATCCTGAACGATGCCAGGTTGAGCGCGGTTTCCACAATGAAAACCAGGGTTTGAAAAGCTAAAGGTCATTCATCTGTGAATCGGAATGAAAGACCAATGTAATGTTTAGTCTGCGTTGTCTGGATGCCAGTGAAGTGGACGAGGAGGTTGGCTTTGTTGAAAGAGCCTAAAAGGGCTTTGATTTGATTTTGCATCTCCTTCTAGGGCATGCATGGAATATTTTGCAGAGATCATAACCCAGTCTATGCACTGGACTTGTCTTTTGAAATGCCCAAACCTGGTCAGGGGTCCTTTAAAACTTGCTTTGCTGAGCAGTATTGGCTGCTTGTTATTTTATGATTAATTTTTTTTATGGCATGGAATCAGTGGAATCAATTACATTGTGAGAAACATAGGTCATCCTGTTTTTGCACAGGGTTATGTTGTGTGGGAGCCTGCCCTTGGTATTATGTTAAAGCAAAGTACTCAGCACTTGTAACAGTGCTTTGAGCGACAAAGGCTCGAACTTCTGAGTGCTTCGGAAATTTGATGATTTTGTTCATATTGAACATTGTTCATCACACAGCTAAAAGTCCGAAACGCAATATAAAGTATTTCGGTCATCATTTAGGACTTGAAAAATATCCTTAACATTAAAAAAAAAATCAGTGACACGATTTGCTCTCGGCTTGGGAGGATATGTGTCACGTGAGGTCAGAAACTGTAGCCCTCAGGCTATACGTAATTTTTTGGCTGTGTTCTGGGGCATGAGTGAATAATGTTTTTATGCCTTGCTCTTTATTTGAGGCTTTGGTGTACCACAAGCCACTCTTAAACGACTATATATTTTCGTGCATTTATTTACTAACCTCATGAACCCAGTCCAGTACACACCACTGATCAAAATAACCTCTCTAGTTGCACAGCACATGAGCATACAGGAGGAACTTGTTGCTGCACCTTCAAGAAGGGCGTGCATGCATGTGTGCGTATTTTGTCAATTGTGATGGAATCCAAAGGGACACATCAAGGCAGGAGATACACTAACCCGGGGAAACATTGATGTCGTGTTTGATCTCTTGTAGCAGATGGTGCGGTATGTGAGGTTTATTGTCCTGATGCTGCATGTGGGCTGTGATAGGTGCCGTGGTGGAGGGCTTCGGGTTAATTTTGTCCACCTCCGGTTCTTTAATGTGCAGGTCTATCATAGCTAGCACTGCATCAGGGAGTTGCATTGTACACACCTGCCTGCCCTCTGCACGAGTGAAATGTTTTGTGTGACTCCCCCTCAAAAAAAGGTCCTCCAGCCTATGGCGCCGCTGAACTTGCACCATCACAGTCATAAGCGAATACAAAAAGTGCCCATGAATTCAGAGGTGGGCATTTGACCTCAAAAAATCTCAACCTCACCTTAACCTCAAAAACAATTTCCCGACCTCGCTCAACCTCATCAGTTAAGGTAGAGGTCTCCTGAGGTGCCCTTACCTCACTTTTCTTGAGGCCACTGGCGACCTCACTCAACCTCAAATTCTGAGGTTGAGGTCGGGTGCTCGACCTCAGAAAACACAAACAAAAATTGATTAAGGAGTTTTCAGTTAAAAACAGTTCTGAGAATCCTGTGAGACAGGAAAGCCAAAATGATGATGGTGCCATTGTGATGACTTATTACAATAGCAGCACTAAGCAGTCTGTAATTATTTAATAAGGTGTGTACAGACACCACTGATGTGCACGCAATAGGAGAAGCTTATAATCTGGGATGAACCCTCGGAGAGTTCATGGCCTGCGGACAGGGGTGTCCTTTACGTGGCTACCACCAGTACGTCGGAGGGTACTTTTTCATTAAGTTTGCTTCACTAATTGTAAGCTTATCAGTGTCAATATTCGGCAACTGCTCACGTATACTTGTTCATATTGGAAGCCTCTCGCTCATTTATGCACGAACCGCCATTGACCAACACAGACCTTTCTGCACCATCTACCAGAAATGGGGAGGGTGTGGGGAGGTATTCATGATACTCTTCTTAGACTTGAGAATAGTGAATGTAAAGAAACTGGTCGCTGATGTGCTTTCCAATGTCACGGCTATGCAGACGTATATCAGTATATTTCTATTTTTGAGCTTTATCCAGCATAGCGAGAACACTCAATGTAAAAGAAAATTTTGCCACCCAGCAAACGCTCTTTTCAGTCCTCTGCATGCTGCCTTCAAAAACAAGCTGCGACTGTAGTACACCAACAGAGGCGCGTTGTACTTATGTCTATGTAGAAGCGAGCGCCTTCTTTTATTAATGTGAAAGCATTAGATGGCTGTTTCACGGTCACAGCCACAAAAAGCGATCGCAAGAAATGGCACCATGTGACGTCACGAGCAGAGTCACGTGACAATGATGATGACTTCACATCATTAATTAATGTTAATTAACACACTGATCAACATGTCTAACTGATGCTAAGACTAATTAGTATTAGTGATGACATCATATGAGTGACACATAGTACAAGGTCATGTGACGATGATGTAATGTGACGTAACATCCAGTCACGTGACAACGATGCAATGTCACGTCCTACCAGGTCCCCACCCACCCCCATCTCAAAGTCCATATGCATCCCACATTACTAGACATGCGCGCATGACGCATTACAAAGAGTGCCCACAGCTCGGGCCACACTATATTTGGATTGTCCAGCAGGCAAACGCACCAGTTCTCACGTGTGACGTACTGCAACGATCATGCAGTGACACATGTTGTTGAACCTCAAGGTGGTGGCTATGATGATTACGATGATAATAGTGTATCCTTATGAGCCCGGGGAAGTCGATATACCGCTACCAAATTTTTGTTTCCAGAATATTGATTAAATATTGTACATTACCAGCAATTGAAGACACTAATTCTTCGGAAAAACAGGAATAATTGCAGCTAATAGTTAAGGATCTTGATGTCCTTGGGAGGTCAAGACCTTCCCCGATTTCCGCCACTTCCTTCCAGGTGGTGATGGTTTCGAAATCCTGGGAATTCTCCGATGACTTGGTGATTCCGCGGCATTTTGCAGGAACGGGCTAAATTGTGTCTTCGAACACTGTGCCGACTATTGATTTCACATGGGCCAAAACAACTGGCCTAGAGTGGGAAGCGTGAACCGCTTTCTCTGTCAGGAGCACCACGGCACTCCGCTCAAATTTCGCCACAGCGAAATATTTTTCCGCGAGCACTGCGCAAGCATTCTACGAAGCCATTTACGGTGAACGATGGGTCTGTGCAAAATAGTTAAAGGAAAGGTAACGGTGTGAGCAGTGCCTGGTCGTCTGCAAGGCAGGCCGCCAACCTAACTGATCCCATACGAGAAAAGGAAAAAAACAAAGAGAATGATTACAAACTTACAAAAATCGCACACTAAAAACAGAAGCTAACAGTATGCATGCTCCATTAAGCTCATATTAGAAGGTTTGAAACATCGACTCAGCGGCGCAGCGCCAGCACGTAATCAGTTCTTTTCACACATCTTCATTAAAAAAAAGGAAAAGGAATCAGCTGCCACATCATCATACATTCATTATAACACCACTATGCTGATACGGTCGTCCCGTGCTGCGGTGTTTGGGCATAATATGTGAATTTCCGAGAAGGAACAAGGAACAAGAGACCAAAGAGAGGTCATTTGGGAGGATATAAAAGTGAAATATTTGCACCTGCTTGCATTACGGAACGGGAATATACAGAAGTATAGTGTGGGATATGAAAGGGGAAGACACTGATCAAAAGCTTTGACGGTGTTATACAGGTTTTTATGGCTTCGTTTTTTTTTTCATCGAATCAGCATGTGTCCTTGTTGCGTCACATTCTATCGCCTGTGCCGACTGCTCCACTTTTTTAGGTCACCGTGTAATGTACATCAGGATCCCTTTACTCGACTGCAAGGCAAGAGCTTCATACGACAGCGCCGGCAATGAGCAAGAACACGAAGCAGTCTTGCTTTGGGCCATCCGTGCTGCGACGTATTTATAGCGGGCCTGTTGGACTGAACTTATTTGTTTGTGGCATCAGACAAAGCTAGCACGGGTCAACGCAAGTTACGTGCTTTGCACGCTCCCGGGAGCTTCTGCTGACCGGGATGCAGCTGCGGCTGCTACGTCAGCGGGGGACGTGGGAGGGAGAGTGGTGTGCTGTGATAGCAGCACTCCTTCCACGAAGACCAGAGGGGTGTGGCTTCCTGTAGGCTCGGGCTGAACGGACATTACGGCGCAGCACGGAAAGCTAAGAGCAGGGTGCGGCATCCGGTTTTCTAAACAGGAGAAACCTAACACTGAGTGTCACTGCATGAACATTGCGGTGGTGCGCCCCAACTCCGCTTCGGAAGCGTCACTTGGAGTAAGCCGCGGCAACTGCAAAAAGTCTCACCCTCAAAATTTCGACCTCACTGAATGACGACCTCACTCAACCTCAAATTCACGTGTGAGGTTGAGGTCTGTTCTTCTGACCTCGCTCACAAAAAATTTCGAGCAGTTGCCGACCTCACCTCAACCTCACCTCACGACATAGGTTGAGGCCATTTTGAGGTTGAGGTCGACCTCATGAGGTCGCCCACCTCTGCCCATGATAGTGCAAGTTCGGCAGCACAGCGGCATACATTTTACATATGGCGCGCTTTTGCATGCCACTTCAATTTGTTTAGAATGTAGCAAAGAATTAATTAATGGGTAATCGTAGGCATAATGGGTAATCACGTTTGCAGGGAGAAATTTGGAAAGTTATATTGTGTCGGAGTTATGGAGGTGTGATTTCATATCTATGTGGTTTCTGTTAGTGACCTTCATTTTAAGCGTTTTGTTAAGGAGCAGACAATGAAATATATGTAAAACATATTTGTGGACTTGGGCACAGTTGCTGTCAAAAGAGGCTGTTGTCATATGCAGTGTGGTATGCACCACTTGCATGGTGGTATGCGGGGATGACCGTGAGTTCCTTGGATCTTCTGTAGCTGAGCAGAATTTATTTTCTTGTAAATGACAGAATAGGAAAGCCAACTTTATGGGTGCAGTTATTTGCATTTTTAATTAATGTAATGGCTGCCGCGGTGGCTGAGTGGCTATGGCGCTCGGCTGCTGGCCCAAAAGACGCGGGTTCGATCCCAGCCGCGGCGGTCGAATTTCGATGGATGCGAAATTCTAGAGGCCCGTGTACTGTGCGATGTCAGTGCACGTTAAAGAACCCCAGGTGGTCGAAATTCCTGGAGCCCTTCACTACGGCGTCCCTCATAGCCTGAGTCGCTTTGGGACGTTAAACCCCCATAAACCCATAATTAATGTAATGCACTATTTCTGCTGTAGCCCAAGGAAGTGTTATAACCTCGGTAACTATCGGCTTATGCCGAACATGTAGACATGACTTCAGTTTTTAAAAGAGAGGAAGTTAAAAAAAGCTAGCAGATCAACGAGGAAGTCTGCATTTTAATGCAGCATGGCTGGCGACGAGTTGTACATATCGCAAAGGTGCGTGTGCCCTGCCACTTGTATCCTTGAATATGTTTTCAGTACAAGAAACAGTGCGAGAAAACACCACAAGGAATAAGAAGTGCGCTTGGCACGTGGGACGGCAACTTGCATTGCCCACGGACGTGATGTGACGTCATGTTCTCGTGTTGCACGGCTACGAGATTGCGGCTCCGGTTCAGCGTGTCGCAAGAACGTTTCGCTTCGCGTCACCCTGCACCTCCGGTCCGCGCAGCGCCCGTTCCCACCGGCAGTAGCGGAAGGAGCGCATCTGGACGGCCGCCGGCAGTCGAACAACACTTCATTACTTCGGCCGGGGATATCGGGGGTCGAAGCGCCGCGCACAGGTGCACGGCGCCCTGCCATATGTCTGTGGCACGCGCCCCATTTGCTCCAGTTGCCACTGCGGCCTGCCCGCGTTCATTGATCAATGGGCTTGGCCGTTCTCACGCTCCCGGTTTATTTTTGTCCGCGGCGGCTGCCCTCGCGCCTGTGGTGCCGCGAAGGGCTGGCCCGCGGTGCGAGTGCGGGGGGCTTAAGCTGGAAAGAGGGTTTTGGGGGGAGCGGGGGGAAGGGGGGGCGTGGAAAATGTTGCATAAAGCCAGCGCTAACTAACCGTGTGTTGAAATCGCGCGCTCAAGTGCGGCGGCTTTCTTTCGTTCGGGGCGGGAACGAGTGGGGGCGCTGGGGCGCGTGGACGGGATTCGGGGGCGGAGTGAGTGGCTTTCGAGAGTCGGCCAAATCTGTCGCCAGAATTGTTTCATCTCTGCTGCACTGCGCGACGTTTGGCCCGGTGCGAACGGCAGTGCTTGCGGCTGGCGCTCGTTTCCGGCATATGGCGCGGCGCGCCGCAGATGGCCGTGTTTGGTTACCGCCGCCGCGGTTTAGGCGCACCGCCGATGAGGTCGCGCGTTTGGTCCAGGCCGCAGTGGACGTGTTTCTGTGCGAACTACGTGGGAAAACGGCACGTGTGGGTGCTCACGTAATGCCATAATTAATTACCCGCTCGCGTGTGGTTGGCAACGCTGGATCGGTCGTTCACCGATTACGGCTGTTCTGCTTTCTTTTGATAGCTTTGTTTCCATTTTTCCGTGATCGTGCGGTGATGCGCTTTTTTTTTCAAAAGGTAACTGGGCAAAATCGCACGCGGGGTGAAGAAAGGTTAATGTCGCGCTTAGCGCTTGCTACGACGGACTGCCCATTAAATTCACTACCAAAACAAGCCTGTAGTGTTCGTGAAAATTTTGCTTTATAATATATCCACGGTATTTTAAGTCGCGGTAGAGAATAAGTTGGCACGTTTTGCGGCGATTGAATGTGGAAGTAGCTGCATGTTTTCCAGGGATGGGGTACATGAGCCTGAGCAGGCGTCATTTCTGGGTCCGTTTTGCGATCCCTTTGGAGGAAAATGGGGCACCCGGCAAGTTCGTTCCTCACATTCATTTTGTGACAACCTTTAGCTTGGTTTTTTATTCGACAGCACGTACAGTTGTCGGCACACTTGTTTAGAGCGCACGAACGCCGCGCTGTCGCCCAGACGACTTGAAAATTTATAGCGGGTGAATTTGGTTTTGAGGAATATAAAGGTGCTACTTCTCGGTGAACACCTCAACCACTCCGTGAGGGAAGGGAGGAGGGCGGGAGAAAAAGAAGAAAGAGGTGCCGTAGTGGAGGGCTTCGTAATAATTTCGTCCCCTTGGGGATCTTTAACGTGTACTGACATCGCACAGCACACGGGCGCCATTTGCGTTTCGCCTCCATCGAAACGCGGCCGCCGCGGCTGGTTTCGAACTCGGGTACTCCGGCCCAGTAGCCGAGCGCTCTGACCAATGAGACACCGCGGCGGTTCAATAGGTGGTCAATTCCAGAGACAGTGCTTGCGTTGGAGCGAAGGCGCATGCACCTACAAATTGCACTGGCCACTAGTAGAGCAGCTGAGCTAAAATTTTGATTTCTTTGTTTCACAGCACAGCGCTGTAGGCACAATGCGCTGACGGCTTTTGCGTTTCTCACCTCTCGAATCCTCGAGGCGTCATTAACCGCCAGTGTCGCCTGCGTTGCTTATTTGTTTTTGGTCTACGACGTTTTTGTCCCTGCGTTGGATTATCTGGGGTAGGCTTTCTAGCATCACTCGTAGTGCAGCGGGAAAGCCGACCGAAGTGCCGTGGGTCCTCGGACCATTACGGAGGCCCCCGAGGAACCGTTGATGGGACCTTTCAGGCCAGAGAAAGTGTCCGGCGCTATTGTAAGTGGATTGGGTTGAACTGAAATTGACACGGAGGTGGTAAACGTCGAGCAAGGCAGGGCGTAAAATGCGGTGCTGTCGAGGAGCGCGCCCATTTTGAGCGGAATGTGGCCTTTCCAAAGCGTTTCCAAAACCCGCGAGGATCTCTTCGGACAGACGTCAACGAGCAGGGCATTCGTTTTCACATCATGCGTTGGTCGGCTGCGCAGGGTAGCGGCAGATGTAGGATTCATTGCGGCGTTACGCAGGAAGCTCGCGGCCTTCTTGACCCGCATTTTCGGATGGCAAAGCATGTGCGCGTATGTCATGTGGGGTAGTTCGTTGCCAAAAGAAGTCAGGTTTGCGTCTCGTAAATTGTGTTTCCCACCTATGGCTGAAATTGTGCGCAGCGTCTTGTGAGTGTTCCGTGACGTGTTGTGCGCTTCGGAACGACGGCGCTTTGCTTTGAAAGCAAAACAGAAAAAAAAAACTCCTCGTCACGCTGATCTCCATTGTCGACAAAAGTAATGCCCGCTGGATGATATCGCGTGCTGTTCTGTTCTGACGGCCACCATATATTTTCCCTGTCGAGCATGTGCTTCCTTCTCGCCGCGTGAGGAGTCTTTATGCGAAGAGTGTACAGCTTCGACCCTGACTGTCAGCAGTTAATGGCACGCAAACTTAAGCCTGTTATTCAGTACTCGTATTTCATTAAATGTCTCGTCTTTGGTAGACATGCGGGTATTTAATTGAATTGCATTTTTACGTGCCTTAAAGGGCAACTGCACCACTTTCTGAGAATTCCGCGCTATTCAACGATTCAAATCTATGTGGCCTACAGGCAAAGCATGCCAAGCGTTTTTGCGCTAGCATTTAAAATAGTGACGTAATCGACGATTAAATTTTGGGCTTCTCCTCAAAGCAACGGAGCAGTGCGGGGAAGTCTGGTGTGACGTCACGGAAGGTAAGATTTCAAATTGCCTCTGCCGTCAGCCACACCCTGCCGTGCCTCATTGGATGCTGCCAAACAACACTGGTTTGGCTTCGGTGGCATTGTTTTATTTTCTTCAACGCAAGCATTTAGGTGTTGGAAATGTACCGGTACCGCCCATGACATCATGATGTGGTCCCATTTGCGCTGCGTGCTGCGCAGAAGCTTGAAGGCCATCCCAATTTTAATCGGCGATTACGACATAATTTCAAATGCTAGCTCGGACGGACTTCGCATGCTTTACCTCCACGTTTCACGCATTTGACACTTTTAAGCTCGTCGATTTCTGCATATGCAGCTGCCTTTAACCTAGGCACTGCGGTATATGCGGCGCGCCATAGTGGAGGCCTCCAGATGAATTTCTACCACACAAGCTGCTTTTAATGCGCGGCGAGGTTTCTGTGCACGGGCGTTTTGCGTGCGGTCTAAAGAATAGTGCAGAAGAGTGGCGGATCGGGCTAGTTGGTGCACGTTTGTCATTTTTCCCAAGCGCTAAAAGAACATGGACAAAGAAGGAACTGACAGGACGAGCGCTCATCCTGTCTGTTCCTTCTTTGTCCATGCTCTTTTAGCGCTTGCGAAAAATGTCTAAAGAATCGAACCTGCGACCTTGGGCGCTCAGTTGCCGGACGCCGTAGCCACTGAGCCACCGCGGAGGGTTTATGTGCGGGTGCAGTGAGCACTATCCTGATGTCCCTGAATTTTTCTCGTCTCCTCCCTCTACTCTTTCAGACACAGCCTGGGTGTCATTGCCATCAAGGAAAACCTTGAGATATGTGACAGGGTGACGGCTTCTTCGTTCTGCAGGCAAGTTTGGCTGCTTTCGTTTACTATAGTTTTGCGCTGTCTCTCATTTTCTAACAACTTTTGCGGGAAAAATAAGAAAACATTTTTTTGGCAAAAAAAAATTCCGTACTGTCCCGGGGCTTTTGAGTTGACCTTCTAATTAGTCTTTCGCACAACTCGGAATAGCTGCACGGAATGGACCAATTGCCATATTTAGCGGATTCACGTCTTGCTGATTTCTTAAATTTTAGCTGTGCTAGCATTTTTGATATCAAATTATAAATGTATGTACATTATCTATAGCGTAATGTGGAGATAATTACTAATGCAGGAGTGCACTTAAAAACTCCATTTTCACCTTTGCCCGTCCGTCCATGCTCACCACTTTCAAACTCGAGAAACGAAAACACACGCAGAGAAGTATAGGTTTGGGCGGGATTCGAACCCAGGCCTTTAAGGTCCCACTATGTAGGTGTAGTGGCAACGCAGTGCGCTGAGGCTGTTTGCGCCGACACGAGCAGGCGGCGCTGCTGCTCCTTTTACCTGATATGCAGGTCTTAGAAGATTGCGCAAAAGGCACTTGCTCGTGTAATGGTTAGCTTGCAATTAGTGCGACATGAGCAACAACTCTGTACTGTTCTATAGTGTTGCTAAAAACAGGCGCCAATTTCTTTCGCAGTGAAGTGCAAGCTTTAGCAAAGGGAGATATAAAAGACACTGTTGCAAGATAAATTTTATCCGCTTATGAATGAACAATATCCTCACGAGATGACCAAAGAGAGACTTGTTGAATACGTAGTATTTTATCCTTATGGAATGCGCAGTGATTTTGCGTGCATGTGTGTGTGTGTGCGTGTGTGTGTGCGCGCGTGGGTGGGTGGATGGGTGGGGGTGCATTTTCTGTTGCGTGTGCGAGGCTGGCTCGTCGTGTCCTTGAAGCGTCTATAAATATTCTTGTGCCAACGCTACTCGTTCCTTGCATCCGCCAGACCAACCTCACCTGGAACGCACTAGAAAGAAGAAAATATAATTTAAAACAAATGCTTGCTAGGCATAGCATCGATTAGACTGCAATTTTTTTCTTTTATTCCTTCATAACTTGGGCATTAAACGGTTAATTTCTCCCCAGGTGTCGCCCTCTAAGCTTAGCGGTGTTTCTGCTTTGACTTGCGCCAAAGTTCCTGTTCACGTGGCGCTTGACTTGATGCTCGTGGTGCTTGGCATTAGATGGTGCACCTTGTTTGGGGCAAGCGCTCTCGCAAAATTAAACACCGTCAACCACGTGACTGTCTACAAGGTGCTCAGGGTGTATACGTCTAGGGAAATGTGCATTCTATGGTGAAGAAAAGTGCTCTCAAGAGATGGTTAAGTGCGCCCTGTGCAGAGCGCGTTTGCCGGACATTTTTTTTTTCCGCTCATGCAGACATAGTCTTACATAATTTCAGAGCTCTTTGCCGCAAGCTGTTGCAAGGCGGTGCAGCTTGCTCATGGCCTTTGTTTCCACTCTTGTGCCGACCGTTGCAGGAGGAGGCTGCCCGTCATCATGGTGCGAAACCAGATGGCGCAGCGTGTCAAGATGGCGACGCAGTTCGTCGAGCAAGGGCGTATCCTTTCCACCCGACGGGCGACGCATGTGCGTTGCAGCTGGGGCAGCACTTCGCTAGTAGTCCCGCGCAGCTCCGCAGGAGGTCCGTGCGTGCGTGGATGTGAGGGGATGGCACGCAACAGAAGCGGCTGTGAGAACTGCTCAGAACGTAATGGTGCTCATTTGACGAGGGAGGAATTCTTGCTTCTAAGTTTCAATCCTTCCATTCCATCCAAGTGGCACATGATAGGCCACGGCCCTAAGAGGACGAGAAATACGACGCAGAGGACGGGCAACCCTTGCCATCTGCGCTTTGTTGTGAAGGGCATTCCCTTGCCTGCTGAGCTCGCTGGAGCGCCGTGTTGGGCAAAAATGAAATTCAAAAATAACATCCGGTAATATTCCCCACGTAAGGGTCACGTGTTCAAATGGTGTGCAGGGAACGACCTGGAAAGGTAATTCTTGTTGTTTTGTTATTTTTTCTCAAGAATTTTAATTTATGCACCACTGTCGTCTACCCAGATATGTGTCTCGGGGTGTCTTAAACCGCAGTGAAATATTTAAAATACTTTTCAGATTAACAGACACACTTGCTTTTGTCGGTAAGCGCGATGGCGATCGGGCGCCGGCAAAAGTGACAAACTGAAAACAAATGCTGCTCTAGCGTAAAGAACCCGATCTTGCGTTAAACACTGCGGTTCTGATCATGGTACATGCCTTCAGAATTGTTGCGCTACTTGTGCGCTAATGAAATGCATGTGATTGTACTCACTTTTATTTGTGCAAGCGTACAGATGCACTGATGTGTGCCGCCACGCCGCTGTTCACCGTTCAACTCGTCGATGTGAAGGCAGCTCCGCTTTTCATCATAAACTTTGAGTCAGAACACGCACTAAAAACGCAAATCAAATTCACAATACCCTTTAGAACAGAAACACCGTCCATTTCCGACAGCTGGGTTATGTATGCGATGTGGTCACTACCTTTAACAACAGAAGTTTCACCGCAGAACTTCGAATCGCCTCATCTAATTTTACGCTATACTATTTGGCCCTAATTACAGTTCGTCGGCATATAAGGCAAGGTCTTTCTATTTCAAACAGTCTTGTAAACAAGTTTTGGTCAGTTGTCGGTCGCCCTAAATGTGTTAGGCGCGTATTATCCGTCGATTCATCGCCTACGTTCACGGGGGGGGTGTGGGGGGGGGGGGGGGGGGAGGTCGCCCTGTACACACTGCGTCTGCCGCTTCGGCACATGTTATTTCGGAAAACGGGTCGGATGTCGGCGCATTTTGCCGTGATTGGTGAGCACGACACAAAGAACAGGCAGCGTGAGTAAACGCGACGGTTGATGGTTGTGTGTTTTCGAAGGGGGACTTGACGACTGGGTGCACTTTAAACATTGTGTGGATGTATGTACTGTGTTGTTTTAGTCAAGCTTTGGTGGGCTACGCTCCTTGATGGCGCCTCTATTCAGACGTGAGAATCGGGCCGGACGTCATCACTGATCCTGCGTTCTTGGTGTCCAGACAACTGGAGGACTTCGTCACGTGGACCAATTCTTCGGCCATCAAGAAGCACGTTGCCGAATACAACGATATGGTGCGTACTTTTGAGAGTAAAACTAGCACTTACGTTAAACGTGGCGCATGTTTACACTCAGCTGATGTCGTGCTGCGGTCGTGTATTCGGCCGTTTCACTTAGGGCGAATTTTGGGGAGAGAAATAGGAATCCCTCCCTCCGCCCGCCCAGGCGAGAAATTTAACATGGGGAAAACCATGCTACACCCCATTTTTTCGACGAAAAAAGTCCAAGAAATACATGGTTCAAGCGGTCATCCAGTGCAGTCGTGAAACTTAGCGAATGGAAGGAGTGAACTGAACATGTTTATTTCATTGTTAACACGTGCAAAATATAGTACGTCACTGTCTACTGCTTTTGTATTTTTTTACTTCAGGCAAGCGCAACAAGCTTCTCTAGAATTTACAAGGCTTTATGGCTCTTGATCTTCACTCTCGGTCGGCACTCGGGATTGTTGTGCATGTGCAGAAGGTCCTGCGATGGCTACGCATCAGAGCAGCTGTCAGTAGAATGGAGGCAGTCTCGAGAAGAGAGAGCGGGTGAAGCTGGGGAACGTTCACTCTCGTGCACCGTTTTCGCGGAAAATGCTCCAAGCCTACACAGTTCCCATGTATTATAATCCATAAGCTCCGCATTTTCAGCCACAGAGGACAAAGTGAAAGTGGACGACAGAAGCGAAAGCCCCCGAGACAAAATGGCTGCTGGCATTCTCTGCATGGGCAGGCGCAGAGTAGCATTCGCGACTTGTGCAGGACCCCCCTCCTATTTGCATTGTCAAGCTAAGGTTGAATTGCATGGAATTGTATGAAATCTACAGTGGGACCATGCCCACAACAACGCTGCAGCCAGGAAAACAGCGCTCGGGAGCATAACAGCAGAGCTTTACTGTAATGGGCCTCCGTCCTAACGCATAGCAAATGGGCTTCGGAATGCCTCGCTTTTTCTGCTGGTACATGCTTTGCTCCCCGTGACACGAAATGTTGGCTAAGGCCATAATTTCAATGAAAAGAAACCTACTGCGCAGTATCAGGCATGCTTCGGAATTGCAGCTGTCGATAGCTTGGGCCAGGTAAATGTGTACTGTGGGGGACAAAACACTTGAGGACGTGCTACAAGCGATTTTGCTAATAGCTGCCACGTTTGTTAGTGATCACCTGCTATCACTAGCACACATCATAGCACGCGAGTCTGACTTTCACCTCGACAAGTGTGGTCTCCAGCCAGCGGCTAATCACAGAGCACTGAGCTTCGGTTCCCGATGACGCGTCCTGGACACTTTTGTCTCCAACAGTACGTAGATTGCTTCGAAAATGACAATATACCCCATGCAAGGGCAGTTGAGGCAGTTAGATTTTAGCTAGGAGTCGATTTCTTAGCAACGCAATTATCTGTTTAAAAATTCGCTGCTTGATGAGCAAGCCATGTCTGGAAATGGAGCTCAGAGCTCCAAACTGCTCCAAAGTGCTGCAATATGCGTTTTTTTTTTGTTCTCCAAACATTTCTTCAAGGGCCGTATTCTGTTACGATACGTTTCTTTTACATTCAATTTGGTCTTCTGTCAATGGTCGCGGCTGCCATTGCCGTTGGGCGTTAGAGCAAACGCCACGATGTTCGTGGCAATTCAGAAGAGCGTGCTTCCGGGCTAGTTGGTGCTGCATGTTATGAAGAAGGCGCGAAGATTCGCTAATTACGCCACCTGCTTGCATAAACGCGTCTCGAGCCTATGTCGCACGTTGCCGACTGGGCCAATGCCCACGAGTGACTGAGCCCAACGACGCATTTGACAAGTCTGACGAGCTTTATCGCCGCTAATTCAATATCGGCAAAGAAACTGGGCATCATTTGTCCGACTTATTGGCGTGCCTGGCCCGTGTGACTTAGCCGGACTGTATGCGGCGGCACGAGGTTGGTTAACGCCGGCGCCGCAGTGTCCGGCAGTGTCTGTGATTGGCCGTTTGCTTTTCTGCCTGCTGCTGCCGCCTTCGTCATATTGACGTCACGGGCAAATAAAATGCATCGTTACTGAATACGGCGCCATATCGCGCTTTGGCGGTAGCACGATCGACTGCGAGTTGTGTCCGGCTATAGTGAGGTGCCGCCGCGCGAGCACATGCTCTGTGACGTGAGCGTATTTTTTCTCAGCAGTACAGTGATGCTGCTTTGATATTGCTAAGTGTAGGGCACTGTTGTGGTCACGCTCACGACCCGTAGATTGGAGTATAAAAGTCCACAAAATGGCTAGCTTACTGGGCATGCGTGCTCTAATTTACTGCGCGGCTGTGAGCACGGCCTCCTTCGCATTTATCCCTTAGGTGGGCCATACCTCTTCGCTTCCTATGTAGCATAAAGGGGGCTATTAAGTGGTGCCCCCTGTTGGTCCAATGTGGGCAGCTGCTCTCAGCCCCGGTCAACGTTCTTAGATAAGGACTGTTGGACCCCGGGTCGCGGCCGCACTTCCGTTGCCGCTTTCACCTCAAAGAGACGCGAGCGCCATCACTAGGGTTGTGACAGTGCCAAGTTAGTTTTCTTGGTTTTCTCTTCGCCGCCGCTACTACGGCCATTGGCTGCGCTTGGTCACGTGGACAGTTTGCATAACTGGTCTACGCAGGCTCGCGCCTCGCATCGTCTGCGCCGGGCGCGGCTGCTTCAAGCCGCGCTCGTCTATGTATTGCAAAGTTCGCGTGCCTGCGGTACGAGAGGCCAGTATGCTCGGGGTTGAGCTTTTGTCATTAGATCTCGGCCGAAACTTGAAGCCCTTTCCGCGGTCCCTCCCGGCAAAATCAGAGAAACACGACGTGTCGCTTGCCCCCCTCGTAGTTTGGGTTCCTCGCGTGTGTAATATGCGGTTGTGCAAAGTAGACTGTAAACTTTCCTCTATTGATTAGATCACTGAAAGTTGAGTGTAAATAAAACCTGGCAAAAGCGTACGAAGACACTAAATGCGTTTTATTTGTTCTTGCGGCATACGCACTTTTAATTTTTTTCTTCAGCCACTTTCTGTTTTAATGCGTCGAGATGAAAATATATTTGTCATGGTGGTTGAGGTATTTTCTGTGAGTAAAGTGATCGATACTGGGAGCACGGTAGCTTTACTACTTGTATGGGTATCTAATACTCATGTGGTAAGCTGTTTTCCAATGCGTCTTAAACGTGCCCGGCTAAGGTTATGGCTATAAATGCTACTAAGCCGTCTTGTTTAATTAATACAAAAGAGACGAAGGCGCAACTTACGTTTGTATTCATTATCAATACGTTTCTGTACGCACGCGAGTCACCGTCTGCTGACGCTCCTCAAGCTGGAAGTAGCAGACGACGCGCCCATCCCAAAGCGACCGCAGCGCCACCGCCTAGGCGGCAACCGTTTCGGGCACGCTCTGCGCACTGCCCTTGTCTAAAAACTTTGAGCAACGTTTTTAGATAACATTGGATAAAACAAAAAAAAACTAACGCGGCACTGTCAAAACTCTAGAGATAGCGCTCGCGTCACTTTGCGTGCGTTGTGCGGAGAGGAGGAAGAAATGGCTGAACACTTGATGCTTTTCTGTAAAGGGCTTCACCCTACAGTGGAAAGCATCAGGGATGATTTATCCAAGGCATTGGGGTTTAAGGACGGTGAAGGGAAAATAGATTTTAAGCGGGTAGAAGTAACCAATCGAAGGTTATCTGATTGGCGGCTAAAATTAAAACGAGTAAAATTTCATAAGTCATGGCTAGGTGGCTTAAGCCACCGCCCAATTTAAAGGGTTCATCCTTATTCATCCATCGATGAAAGCGGCAACGGAAGTGGGGCCGATTCCCGGTGGCAAGTTATAGGCAAGTTTTCCAACTGTCCTTATCTAAAAACGTTGGCCTCAGTAGGACCAGTGTGGTTTCTGCAATGGGGGCCGACATCGGCTCCCAGTGGGCTGCCCACAAACGCCCCGATCGGTCCCATTTGGGACCGATGCAGACAGTCCTTGTGGGGCTGCGCACATCGGCCTGCATTGCTCACTGATTTGGGTTATCCAGCCAGCTCCCCCATCGGTCCTTCTTTGATCAGATGTGGGTAGCCCCTTAGGACGAACGTTAATTTTTAATACCGGTTAGCCCTCCTCCCAATATGGGCTTGGCCACATATTACCCATAGGCGGCCGATGTGAGTACTTAAAGGGAAGCCCCTGGCCCCAAATGCCCCCATTATACCCTCAAAGCATAATATCGTGCAGTATTTTTTTTAACTTTAGCCTGACCTAAGCAGCCCACCAGAATTTTCTTTTTAAGCATTAATTGGGGCAATGTGGGCAGCTCATGTTGTGCCTTATGCAGGCAGTCCACATTATCCCAGCGATGTTGGGTGTTGCGCGGGCTGAGCCATGCTTGTGTTTCGAACTATAATGAGGGACGTTTGGAGTTTATCAGGTAGCCCAGTGCATCCTA
This sequence comes from Amblyomma americanum, assembly GCF_052857255.1. Taxonomy (NCBI): domain Eukaryota; kingdom Metazoa; phylum Arthropoda; class Arachnida; order Ixodida; family Ixodidae; genus Amblyomma; species Amblyomma americanum. The sequence goes on from NC_135497.1 coordinate 250,119,931, forward strand.
GTAAGGTGCTAGTTATTCCTCCGCATGGTCTGATCATTTTGCACAGTTTAAGCGAGTGTGAGAGCCCAGAACATGTAATTTTAGTGATCAAGTAAATATAGCTTTCCTTTGTAGCCATATGGCTGCGCTCTGGTGGATGTCAATGAGTAATTACTCCCTTATTACATGTTCGGAATTATATTGCAGATCGTCTATAAAGATAAGGTATTGGCGCGTGTAATACAAATTAGTGAAGTGAAAACTGCATGCATAATAGGATGGAGGCACGCTGGTGGGTTCAGCCCCGTTTAGGCTTGTCGCGCTTTTTTTCCCCATAGAGAATCCGCATTTGTGCTGCATCTGCCCTGAAGTCCCCAACAGGGGACGATGTGGGCACGCTCGAAAACCCGCCCCGACCGATGTGGGACCTTAGCGTTTTTTTGTGCTCAGCCCCATTAGGCTTGACGAAGTGTTTTCCCTGTAGAGCCGACTTTTATGTTGTTCCTGGCGTCAAGTACTTTACAAGGGACCAATCTGGGGAGCATGTGGGCACGCTCTTTTTCTACTCCCGCCACGGCCGATGTGGGACCTATATACTGCGGTTTTGTACGGGCATCCCCAATTGGGATCGACGAGGTTTTTCCAGCATAGAGCTCACATTTATGTTGTACCCGCCCTAAAGCACCTACAGGAAGCCGATGTGAGCAGCTTGTGGGACCGCCCGTTTCCAAGCTCCGCAACAGCCGACGTGGAAACTACAGCGGGTTTGTGTGGGCAGCCCCAGTTGAGTTTTCGAGGTTTTTCCATCATAGAGTCCACATTTATATTCCTCCTGCCCTCAAGTATCCAAAAAGGGACCGATTTGGGCCCACCCGTTTCGCAGCCCCGATATGGGACCTACAGCAGTTTCGTGACTGCAGCCCAATTTGGGCTAGCAGAGGTTTTTTCACCCTAGAGCCCACGTTGCATCTGCCCTCAAGTACCCGAAAATACAAGAGACTGATGTTGGCTAGATGTAGGAATGTGGTCTGAGTTAGCCCGAGCAACTTCCTATCAACAGGGGTAAGCCCGATTCGGGCTGGCCGACAATTCCGTACAGCGGGCCGGCGTAGGTAATAGAAGGGTTGCCCCAGCCCCACTTGACCATATGGGACTTGACCATATCGTGTGTTACTTGGGTAAGACTGGCGTCCTAATGCGTGCACTGTTCGCAAATTGTCTGGAAGGTTTTCATCCAGCGTTCCGGTGTCCGGAGGGGAGCAGGAGGTTGACTGACGAATTATTTGATGTTTGCTTGGAAAGCCAGCCACGAAGCCAGTGTGGAAGGACAGTTTCGAAGCCCTAGGAACCCTGTAGTCCGTGGCTGTAGATGCGTACATTCTTGTATTTTTGGCCGCGCAGATTCAGCGTCAGGTCGTTTCTTTAATGGTTGTGTAGGGGGTTGCCTCATTAGCAGACACGTTTCGCCGATGCGATAGCATGTCTGCGAACAACAGGGCAGGCACACTCTACCTCGGAGCCTCTGCTGCCACTGTTCCTTGTTTCTTTCTTTCTCTTTTCCTCGGGCGTTGTTTGCCTGCGAAAGGGTCCGGGGCATACGGTGCGTTCTCTAGCACGAGGGTGATCGCTCACTGAGTGCGGCTCTAACTCGAGCTCACGTGGATATATAGGTCGCTCGTGCGAGCAGCCGCTGCCGCATCGTGAAGTGGACGCTTTTGGCGACCTTTTCGGGAGGTGCCACAGCTTGTGGGCCCGCTGCCGCGAAGTGGGGCTGCCGCCTCGGAGCGCATGCGCGCCCCTGTTGCGGGCATCGATCTGGTCCTGTATCAGAAAGGCACTTTTTTCGTTTGTTGTGTGTGTGTGCGTGCGTGTTTTCTGTGTTTGCCCGCGCTGCTGCTCGGCCGCCATTGTCGTGGCCTCGGCACGTAGAGCCGCCACGGAGGGAGGGAATAAATAGCAGCAAAATAGCCGTATGGATTATTTCGCGGCCAGTCGACTCCACGCGCCGATAGCACGGCACACTGGAGAGACAGTGACGCGACGGGCGCCGACTGACCTCGAACTTAAATTGTCGAGGTGGTAGCTCTCTGAGTGGCAGTATGGCGCACCTTTTCTTTTTTATTTAATGGGGGAGGGGGGGGGCGCGGTGCTGCAAAAATACCTTTGACATGTCTGCTCGGAATTGATTCTGGAATCATTGCTTAATTGCACTGTCTCAAGTGATTGCTTTCGCAAATGTCGGAGTCTGCGCGTTACAAGCTGTTTGCGCTTTGCTGTAAGCCTGACGAGTCAAGATGTGTTTTAACAGGTGTGTTATATTATAGCGTTCATTGATTACGAGAAAGCATTTGACTCAGTGGAAACCTCAACAGTCATTGCTTAATAAGGGGGTAGAAGAGCCTTATGTCAAAATACTGGAAGATATATATAGCAACTGCACAGCTACCATAGTCCTCCATAAATTCAGCTATAAAATTACAACAAGGAAGGGTGTCAGGCAGGGAGACGCGATCTCGCCAGTGCTATTCACCGCCTGTTTACAGGAGGTATTCCGAGGCCTGGATTGGGGACAGCTGGGGGAGTTAATGGAGAATTCCTAAGCATGCAATTCGCTGATGACATTGTCTTGCATAGTCACTCGGGAGATCAACTGCAAATCATGTCCAATGAGTTAGGCAGAGCAGGACGGTGGGTCTAAAAATTAACATGCAGAAAACCAAAGTAATGTTCACTAGTCTAGCAAGGAAATAGCGGTTGACAATTGCTAGCGCGGTGCTCGAAGTGGTAAGGGAATAGGTCTACTTTGGACAGGTAGTGGCCGCTGATCCGGATCATGAGAGAGAAATAACTAGAAGGATAAGAGGGGTGGAGCCCATATGGCAGGTTCTCTCAGATTATGAATGACAGTTTACCAATATCCCTTAAGAGAAAAGTATACAACAGCTGTATCTTACCGGTACTCACCTACGGGGCAGATACGTCGAGGCTAACGAAAATGGTTCACCTAAGTTAAGTAAACGCAGCGATATATGGAAAGAAAAATAGAGAGTTATAGCATATCGTTACCGTGTTTACGTTACCGTTTACCGTGTTACCGGACGCCGGATTTCCCGGTTAGCGCGGCGCACGCCAGAAGACGTTTTAGCGTACCGTCTCTCCCGTAACAAGTTACCGTAGGGCTAAAACGAGTGATGATGATGGCAGATGCCCAGCTTTTAATGATAAAAAAACGGATGCATTGCAGTCATTTCTATGAAGTGAAATGCTACACTTTAATAATCTTTTTCTCTGCATATAAAGACGTACCGACTACATTTCAGCTAACAGCCGACTCAGCTGCTTTTCAAATGTGCCCGTGAAGCTAGGCACCTTTGCCTACCCTGGCCAGTAGACAGTTTCACTACGTAGACCTCAGTAAGCTTGCATACACAGCGCACGTTGCGTTGCGAGCGCTGTAAAAAAAAAAAGCACAACTACGACACCTGTTCGCCGTGCCGCAACGTCGCTTCTTTATGTGTTTGGATGTGAACACTGTGGCGCCATCTAGTGGCAGTAAGTTAAAGCGCGGCAACACCGGGCCGGATAAACTTTTTTTATTTTCTGAAATTACTGATGAGTATACTAAGAGAATTACCAGTATTTTTTTTAGGAAAAAATCATGGAAATATAGAAAAATGTTAAATCGGGCACGAAACTGAAGAGCTGCAGTACAGTCGTTGCTATTTGGCTATGTACACGACATATAGTCATCCTTAGCTGCTAAAAAATCGGCAAATAATCTCGAAAACATGGCCTAGTTGTTACTCAAACCTCAACGTATGAGTGAGAGTTTGCAAATTAAAAGCGAATGTCTTCATGTATAGCGAGAAATGGCGCCGAAGAACGCTGCGGCGGAGCTGTATTTGGTCCGAAGCGGCTGTGCAGGGCGCCGCCATGTTTGTTTACAAGCGAACGCTAAATCTCCGCAACGCTAAAAGGGTTTCCGTAAAGTGTTCGCGGACCGGTAAGTGGCGGCGCATGCGCACACGTCGCTTGCCGGGCCCGGTAAACGGTAACGTAAACACGGTAACGATATGCTATAACTCTAATGATAGGTGTAACGTTAAGATACCGGAAGTGGGCAGAGTGGGGGAGGGAACAGACGCGGGTTAATAGAGACTTTTATACTAAGCGTACCCATACATACGCAAAGGCATAGCGAACGCTATAATATAGCGTCCTTCGTACTGCGCGTGCTCCAAATGCTATTTCGCATCGAGGTTTAACGTACGTGCGCGTTGCGTACGCTGTTTTTCGAATTTAGCGTGCGTGTTCTTGCGTACGCTAGGAAAAATAGCGTTGTCAAGATGGCGGCGCCCACGTAACCCGCTTCGGAGAGAATTCGTCAATGTTATTGGGTTTTTAGGCCTAATCATTGCCTTTAAATGGTACACGTGATATTCGCTTTGTCTTCTATCGCCGACAGCAGAAAGAATGACTGATAAACTTTCCCTATTTTTGATTCTGTGTGACGATTCCGCCGTTCTTAACCCTAACAAGACACCGCCGACTGTGTATTGGCTTGGTTTGGATCTTTACAAGGTAGTCATAGCCTTGCCAAACGAAATCGTTTCGGCGGTAGGCAGAAGGGTCCGAAAGAGCTCAACATGACGTTTTTAAAACCTTGCTTGGTTCAATTACCTAAAAGAAATTAGGCCCTGACTCGACTGAACTGGTGATGAACTGGCTATCTACGCGCTACGACTTAGATAACCTTGGCATACGGTAAACTAAAAGTGCTCCTGCGATTTCCAGTGTAACCTCCCGCTAAATGCTTGCGTATAACGTACGTAAACGCTCATACGCTGTGCTAAAGGTCTCTAATAACATCCTAGTCGAAATCAAGAAGAAATGGGCCTCGGCAGGGCATGTAATGCGAAGGAAAGATAATCGCTGGTTCTTAAGGGTAACGGAGTGGATTCCAAGAGGAAGTAAGCATAGTAGAGGGCGGCAGAAGGTTAGGTGGGCGGATGAGATTAGAAAGTTTGCAGGCATAAGGTGGATGCGGCTGGCAAAGGTTAACTGGAGAGAAATAGGAGAGACCTTTTCCGTGCAGTGGGCGTAGTTAGCCTGATGATGATGATGTTATATTGAAGGCCTTGTATCGACTATGCTTGCGTGCCTGTTCGGTAGTCCTGAGCGTATACACTGGCAAAGTTAGGGGGACATCCGCACGAGTCTCATTGTCATTCACCCGTATTTCTTGCACCTGTGTGCTTACTCGCTGTTACCCGCGTTCACACGCAGTTTCACTAACCCGTACGCTTGCAAGTTTTTTTTTAGAAAACTGTGTTGAAAATCAGCGTCATTTAAGGATAACCTTGGTGCTTACTTACCCCGCAAATTGGGGATAGATGCTACCTCTGTTCTTCCTCTCGCTATTTTTGTCTGTTTTGTTTGCAATGCGGGAGGCGGTTCTCTCACGGCGAGAAACTTGATTTAACTTCGCTTTTTTATTTTTCTTTCAGAGGGATGACTACGACCTCCTTTGAGGGCCGGGCTGAAGCAGTACCCTTTGTAAATAGCTAAACGGAAATGAAAGCCTGCGCGTAACGTCTGTGAACCGTATGCGGAAGACAGCGGCACCCGTGGAAGCCAACTTCGTTTCAAGCAGCAATAAAACAGAATGCTCTCCTTAACCTCATCTCTTCAACCCTTCTTCCTGCGTCGCGCGCTCCCGTCGCATTTGAAGTTTTGTTTTCTGTACGCAAAGCTTCTCTTAATCAGCCAGGTAATGGTCTCAAGTTTTTTTTTTGGTCATACTTTCAGGGATGCATTGGAACTAGTTTGCATACAATCAACAGTGAGCCGAACAACTATGCGCGTAATTTCACGAATAACGGTGTGCCAAAGCGCAGTGGCACTCCGTGCGAAATGTCCCAGGCCCCAAAAGCGACCATCCCCGATTTTGTTAAAAAAAAAATTAAGGTAATTGTCGATTATGTGAATAACGTTTTTCTAAAGTATTTTCGCGGAAAAAAAATTTTCTCACGTAAGTGCCCTTCGAAGTTATCGCGAACACGCGAAAGTTGCTTGCAGGTAAATATTTTTAGATCAGTTGTGAAAGCAGATTAAATAAATTATATTTTATATTATCGTGTATGCATCAAGAAGCAAAAAGTTGTGCGTTTTCAGAATTTTTATTATAAACGTCGTGTTTCAGTCGCAAAAAAAAAAAAATTGACTGTTCACTTGGTGGTAGAGTTGCTGCCAAAAAGAAAATCAGTCCAAAAGTTGGCAAAAAGTGATGCTTTTATTAGATTGAGACCTAAATTAAGCATAAAGGCCATCGAGATAAAAATACTTGAGATAACTCAGTAAATACATACACTTAATAGCTTACAATCCACAATGTTTTGTTCGAGTAAATTTTGTCTGACGCGAGAAAAAAATAAACATTTCTCTGCATTCTTGTTCTCTACCCTTTGTTTTCTCATCCCCTCATCTGTTCAACATTTGAATTTTTCGTTTCAATATGAGGCCACCATCGGCATACACTATATGCTGATACTACTCTATGGACCACCCATGGCAGTGATGGAGACAGACTACTCTGCAGTCGGCAGCTACCCTCACCCAAACACGTGCGCGGAGTATCGGGCTGTCATGCTCTCCGGAGAAGTCGGAGCTCCTCATACTCCGCCCCACAGCCCCCATAACCGTGAAACTGGAAAACAGGTACATCCCGGAGGTACACACTCTCCGGGTACTGGGCCTCCACATCCAGAACAACGGGAAAAACACTCACCACCCAGAAACTCAAGCAGACGGCGGTGTCGATATCCCACCTAATCCGCCGAGTTTCTGGGCATCACCGGGGCATGAAGGAGCATGACCTATGTCGTCTCATTCATGCCTTCGTCCTCAGCTGCTTTCTCTTCACGCTCCCCTACCTGAAACTCCAGGGTACAGAAATCTCCACCCTGGATGCCATGATCCGAACAGCATTTAAGACAGCACTACACCTACCCCTAAATACCTCAACCGAAAAACTCCCCCAGCTAGGCCTACACAACACGATAGGTGAGCTTATCGAGGCCCACCGACAGACACAATACATACGTCTCGCGAGAACAACCACCGGCAGACGCATCCTACACAACCTTGGCACCAGGATACCAGCCACGGATCCCACACAGCTCCAGGTCCCCCACCACATTCACCGCGAACTACTTATTAAACCTCTCCCCAAAAACGTGCACCCCACCTACCACGAACCCCGGCGCAGAGCTCGCGCACGGGCGCTCCACAAACACAATGGCATGGCACCGGATGCCGTGTGGGTGGATGCCGCATGCACAGGCGAGGACGCGGTTTAGCCATCGCGAACCCCTCCCTACAACCGATTGCCACCCTTCACATATCTCCCACTGACACTTCGCAGGAGGCTGAAGAAGCCGCTATTGCCCTAGCCATAACGAGCACGGAGGCCCGGTATATACTATCGGACTCTAAAACTGCCGTACTAAATTTCGCTCGCTGGAGAGTTAACGTCCCTGCATTTCGCATACTGAACTCCCTCGCCGCACACCCGCCCCGCCACATGGAGCTCATATGGGTGCCTACCCACTCCGGGAATCCCGGAAACAAGGCTGCCAACGCTTTAGCCCGAGGTTCTCTCAACCGGGCACCGGCGGCCTTCGATCTGGGGTTTTCACGGGAGCGCATGCATTCCTTCAGTGAACTGACGCAGGCCTGCAAAGCCGAGCGTCGGCTGTACCCCCCACCCCATCCCTCCCTCGACAATTATCATCAGACAGTTTGGAGGCGGCTCCAAACACGCACCTTACCCTCCCCTTATATACGCTCGCGCTATCACCAAGTCCACACAAACCCCTCCTGTACCCTCTGCCACCACCCCAAAGCCACTCTCGATCATATCCTTTTCCTCTACCCGGCGGATCCTGACGCCTGGGGAGACGCTCGAGATCGAATGGTCGCGTATCATGAGGTCACTCTACCGTGAGCAACGGCTAACGTATCCCTCTCCGCACAAGTCTCTCACTAAATTGCAGCAGGTGACGTGGCGACAGCTACAATCCCGCACCTTCCTCTTCCCTGCCCACTTAGCCCTGGTTCACCCGGGACTGTTCACGCCAGTATGCACCCTCTGCGGCGCTCCGAAAGCGGATTTTGCACACATTCTTTATTCTTGCTCTGAGCTCCTTCCACCAGCCGATTGGCAACTCACAGACCTCGAGCGATGGGAGGCTGCAGTGTCCAGTTCTGACCCGGCTGCCCAACGGCAGCTAGTGGACTGGGCTTTGGAAGTCGCTGAGAAGCATCACCTTCCGGCCACGACACGCATCCAAGAGCAATCCCATCACTAGGATCTAACAATTAAGGCTTGCTCTACTTTATAAAGTTTTTCACCACCACCACCACCCGCGTGGCCTGGAGCACCTTACCACTTGGGAGGCTTGGGAGACCCTACTGCACTCCGAGGACCCGGCCAAGCAAGCCATCGCCACAGGCCGGGCTGCCAGCGTCATGAGCCTCCACGACATGAACGTTTGAGTGCAGTGGGGCCGTGCGGGGGCCCAAGGACCTGCGCGTCCTAAACTCCCCTGTGTGTAATAGTTTCCACCACCAGCTGTACGTTCACGTCTCTTTCTTGACTTGAATTTCTTGGACGTTTGAGATTGATGTGATGCCAACATGAAGTGTTGAAGACGTCGCTGCTCTGAAGTAGTGGAACTGTCGCGTTCCTTTCACTGTGACTGCCATGCCGAATCTGGAAGACAGTTCTATTCTTTTTTCTTGTATTTCTGCGTTGGGCACCCATATTACTGTAACCCCTTTCACATTATTTTTTGTCCAGTTGAACAGGTCCTCTGGTGATATAATTTGATCCTGATATGGCCTCTGCAAGCTTGCTCTTGCTGCGAGACGTTTCAGTGTGCCGCTGACACAATCGCATTTACTTTTTCCGTGTCAAGTAGCGAAGAAATTCCATTCTGCGAAGACTTATCTTGTTTGTAGTAGCAGAGATTCAGAAAGTTATTTGTATTCCTTACTGTGATGCAGCTCCATAAAAAAAATTGTGAATTTTTTTTACACAAATGTAAATTATTACAATACTATTACAGTAAAAACAAAGCACGGCAATGGCGCTAATGGTTATTTTACTACCATTCGGCGCTGAGAAAATAGCATTGACCCACATATACTGGATCCAGAGTTTACAGGCGCACCGAAACTGAGCTGCGGTGCGTAGGTCTTGCACAGCGAAAGCACAGTTGGGCAGTGCCGCTCAGTCACACTGGTAGTGAACGTCAATTTTTTTTTCTAAAGTCAGACAAAATTTACTCGAACCAAACATTGCGGATTGCAAGCTATTAGGTGTATGTGTTTACCGAGTTATCTCAAGAAATTTTATCTCGAGGGCCTTTATGCTTAATTTACGTCTCGATCTAAGAAAAGCATCACTTTTTGTCAACTTTGGAACTGATTTTCTTAAACAATACTCTTTAAAGAAAGTTCAAAATATTTTTGGCAGCAACTCTACCACCAAGCGAACGGTGAACAAATTTATTGTGACTGAAGCGTGAACGACGTGTATAATAAAAAATTCTGAAAACGCACAATTTGTTCCTTCTTTATTGTACCGAGAAAAAAGCAGCAAAGTCTTATATGGGGGCACTAAGGACGTTGCATCAAAGAACGATGCATAGGCGATAATATAAAATAGAATTCGTTATTTAATCTGCTTTCAGACCTGGTTTTAAAATATTTACCTGCAAGCAACTTTCGCGTGTTCGCGAAAAATTCGAAAGGCGCTTACGTGAGAAAAAAAAAATTCCCCGCGAAAATACTTTAGAAAAACGGTATTGACCTAATCGACAATTACCTTTTTTTTTTTTTCAACGAAATCGGTGATAGTAGCCTTTGAGGCCTGGGACGTTTCGCATGGAATGAACCGCATGGCTTCGACGCTTTGTGACGACGTTCTATTAGCGGACCGACGGCCAAAAGGGCCTGTGCCGCCTATATCTAATCGCTGCGGCATTAAGCGGCGATACTTGCCAGTCTTCGATATCTTGGGCAGATAATAAGGGTCCTTTGGACTTCACGTGACGGCGGACTGATATATCGCGGCTTTGGCAATGCCTTACGTGCCTGCGTATATGCGCACAAATTCTCGTTGTTTTTTTTCGTCCATCTTTTCACTTCGTTACCCTTGACTCGCCCTTTTCCTCTTCCACCCGGGGCAATTCTGCAGGCAAGTGAAGGCTGGCTAAAGACCCTTCACTTCACATAATTCCCATTATATAACGCGCAGCGCACGCTTAGTCGTGACGTGCGCGCGTGCATCCGACGTAGTCGAACACAGGAAGGGAGCGCAGGCGTAACTGTCGTGTGAAATAAGTTCATCACACGCGCAAATTGTCTGCGGAGACTCGGTCTGTTCGGAGATAAAGGTCAGATGAAACAAGCTTAAAATGTGATGAATGTATGAAATTTCTTCGCGCTGTGTTAAAATGCCCGTATTCATGCTTATACACTTGGAAGCGCCGTTCTTAGTGATTATGACGCGTGGGGCGTAAGGCTGCGCGGAACGACAACACACGACACCGTCGCGAGAGAAGCGGCCTGTTGTGGAAGTCGTCTGCTTGTCAGCGTACACTGGAAGCTCTTGTGAAGCTTTTGTGACCGATTATAGAATCGGTCACAAAAGTAGGAAAATTTCTTCGTCTTATTTGCGTCTGCTGAAAGTAGGGCATTTGATATTACGAAAACACCGCTAACAGCATTTATTCGGAGAAAAAAAAAAGGTTTGGATCATATCATGCTGTTCGAATTTTTGTCGAATGTCGCACTGACCTGACGTCAATGCCTGTTTTTATTAAAATTCGGCTAGCAGTCCTCAGTCTTTTTTTCACGATGTTCATGCAGACGAATCGCCCTTCCGCAATTGTGCTTTGTTGCTTGCGCATTTCAGGGTGAACGTTGCAGCTTCCAGACTACACAGGAGAGCGCAAGCAACACGATTGCTTGCGTCGCTGGTCTTTCCATTGTTTCCGCCTTTGCTTTCGCCGAGCTATCTCTAAATCACGCAAAACCACCCGCCGCGGTGGCTCAGTGGCTATGGCATTCTCATATTTAGCATACGCGTGTACTGAGGTGTCATGTCAAAGGATTCCACCACGGTCGGTTTCCCTCAAACTAGCGTGAAGCTACGCGCACCCAATTCTATCAGCGTGCTATGGATTCGACCAGGGCAGTTTCATGCGTTTCAGTTCGCTCATTTATGTTTTGTTCTTTCCATACAGTGAGAAAACAGCCTCTGCACGGGTGCTGATGGGCACGGGCATACACGGATGAGGAGGCGTTCGCGATAGCGACGATCTATCTCGCTGCAACCCGAGACGATTAGGTCGCAGGCGCCGAGAAGGATACCCCCCCCCCCCCCCCCCCCCCCCCCCCCCCCCGCACGACGAGCAGCGCGTTACAAAGCGCATGCGTGGGCGCGAGGCTGTTTGCAACAGGACCCCCAGCAGCCCTCCCGATCCGCGCGATCGCCCACCGCTTCGTGTCCCGGCGATGGCACCGACCGCGCGCCAAGGCTCGGTCTCTGCGACATTGACCTGCTGGGCGCCCGCCGAGTTGTCGTAGTCGCGGCGGCACTGCGTGCGCACACCATCGGTTGCAGCAGCTCACAGACCGAGGCGCTCGTATTTGTAATGTGCACGGCGATGCAGTGGTCGCGGCCACCCGCTAGCCTCACGATTAAAAGACACCTTATATGCATGGCTGATGTGATCGCGCTGACCAATTAACGGGGCCGTTTCGTCAGCACAGCGCGGACGCGTTGGGCTGCGGTATACGTGGCCTCGCCACGTCTAGCCGCTTTTTCCGGAGTTCTTTCCGGATGGAGAAGAAATTGTTTGTTTTGAGGGAAGGAAAGGCGCATTAACTTTCCTTCTCCATGCGAAGGAAGTTGAGGTGTCCACTTCTCGTTGGACACCTCAACCGCGCTGTGAGGGAAGGGAGGACGTGAAAGAAGGAACAGACGCCACAGTGGAGGGCTCAGGATTGTTTCTGACCACCTGGGATTCTTTAACGTGAGCTGACATCGCAAAGCACGCGGGCGTCCTATGATAATAATAATAATAATTGGTTTTTTGGGGAAAGGAAATGGCGCAGTATCCGTCTCATATCGTTGGACACCTGAACCGCGCCGTAAGGGAAGGGATAAGAGAGGGAGTGAAAGAAGAAAGGAAGAATTAGGTACCGTAGTGGAGGGCTCCGGAATCATTTCGACCACCTGGGGATCTTTAACGTGCACTGACATCGCACAGCACACGGGCGCCTTAGCGTTTTTCCTCCATAAAAACGCAGCCGCCGCGGTCGGGTTCGAACCCGGGAACTCCGGATCAGTAACCGAGCGCCCTAACCACTGAGTCACCGCATCGAAACGCGGCTGCCGCAGCCAGGATCTGATCTGATCCTTCGTTCTCTGGCTCAGCAGCCGAACACCGTAACTACTGAAACACAGCGTCGGCTCCGCATGGAGAGGAGGAGGAACAGATTTATTTGGCACTAATAATAATAATTGGTTTTTGGTGGAAAGGAAATGGCGCAGTATCTGTCTCATATATCGTTGGACATCTGAACCGCGCCGTAAGGGAAGGGATAAAGGAGGGAGTGAAAGAATAAAGGGAGAAGGAGGTGCCGTAGTGGAGGGCTCCTGAATAATTTAGACCACCTGGGGATCTTTAACGTGCACTGACATCGCACAGCACACGGGCGCCTTAGCGTTTTTCCTCCATAAAAACGCAGCCGCCGCGGTCGGGTTCGAACCCGGGAACTCCGGATCAGTAGTCGAGCGCCCTAACCACCGAGCCACCGCGGCGGGGTATTTGGCACACATACTAAGCATCCAGAACGTCCAGCTTTGTCTTCTTGACTTTCGTATACGCTATGACAGGAAAAGAGAAAAGGCAGAACGGAAACGTGCGAATTGGAGTTGCGTCGTGATGGTGAAAAACTTGATTATTGGCGCAGCCCTCATAGTTCACAATTTTAGAGGCGGGCTGGCTCCTGGTCGTGGGTGGTGGTCGACAGCCCGTGCCTGACGGCGACCTTCTCCGCCCACTGTACTAGCCTCAGTGACGAGGCCGGGTCGGAGCTAGAGACGACGACCTCCCACCCCTCCGAGCCCACGAGGGCATATTGGGCCGGTGGTTGCAGTTGCCGGCAGATGAACATATGGTCGAATGTGGCTCTCGGGGCCCCACAGTGGGAACACTCGGGGGTGTGAGCAGAAAGGAAGTAAAGCGCAAGTAGCGCTGGGGAGGGAAAGATGCGAGCCTGGAGTTGTCGCCAGGTCGTCTGCTGTTTCATTGTTAGGGATGTGTGTGGCGGGGGGTAAAGTAGACGTTCTTCGCAGTAGTGTAGCGTGATGTGATATGGTGTTGCGCCTTGTGCTTGACAGCACGGAGCAGCGAAACATAACAGATTGATGTGATGTACGTCCGCAGTGTGTTTTGAAAGCGTGGGGACCCGCCGCTGTGGCTCAGTGGTTAGAGCGCTTGGCTGCTGAGCCCAAGAACCTGGGTTCAGTACCGCCCACGGCTGCTGCGTTTCCATGGTGCGATGTCAGTGCACGCTAAATAACACCAGGTGGTCGAAATTTATCCGGAGCTCTCCACTACGGCACCTCTCTCTCTCCTTTGTTTCACTCTGTGTCCATCCCTTCCCTCAGGTTGCGGTTGAGGTATCTACCGAGAAGTGTGACAGTTACTGCGCCTCTTTTCATCAAATAATAATAATAATTGTTTTTGGGAAAGGAAATGGCGCAGTATCTGTCTCACATACCGGCGGACACCTGAACCGCGCCGTAAGGGAAGGGATAAAGGAGGGCGCGAAAGAAGAAAGGAAGAGGTCCGTAGTGGAGGGCTCCGGAATAATTCTGACCACCTGGGGATCTTTAACGTGCACTGACATCGCACAGCACATGGGCGCCTTAGCGTTTTTCCTCCATAAAAACGCAGCCGCCGCGGTCGGGTTCGAACCCAGGTGACAAAAAGCGGACAAGCTAGCTCGCGAGGCTTACTATCCGAGCTGGTGCGTCAAACGCCTCGGACGGCCCGGAGACAACGGTAGAGCTCACGTACGCAGCTATCCTCAGCCTCATCAAAGGCAGAAGACGCAAATATCCCCAGCCACATACTCTGCTAACACAATATGAAGCAACATGTTGGAGAAGACTCCAAACAGGAGCCTTCCACAGCCTTCACTTTCTACATAAGATGTATCCGGAGCAGTACAGGGATACATGTCCGTGGTGCGGGGCAACCCCCACGCTGCATCATATCACATGGGACTGCATACACAATGTAGATTTCCGAGGTAACAAAGCGCCAAATGCGGAGCAGTGGGAGGACCGGCTAACCAGCAGCCAGCTCAAGGTCCAAAGAGACATAGTGAGCCACTCATGCCGGATGGCCAGGGACAGTGGTGCCTTGGACTAGGGGCGCCAACCACGCTCAGCCTGGAAGACATCGGCAATCTTCGGGCAAGCAGTGACTCCTTTATTAGAGCAATAAAGTTTATTCACTCACTTACTATGGAGGCGAAACGCTGAGGCGCCCGTGTGCTGTGCGATGGCAATGCACGTTAAAGATCCCCAGGTGGTCGAAATTATTCCGGAGCCCTCCACTACGGCACCTCTTTCTTCCTTTCTTCTTTCACTCCCTCCTTTATCCCTTCCCTTACGGCGCGGTTCAGGTGTCCAACCATATATGAGGAATATACTGCGCCATTTCCTTTCCCCAAAAACCAATTATTATTATTGTTATTATGCTCTGGTCAGAACCTCCGGATTAGTGCTACGTAGTGCTGCGTAGAAGACGTCGAGGAGAGCTCACGCTAGACACAGACACGCAAGAGATGATTTTCCTTTTTATTAACTGCGTTCAGGTGAATAGCCACCCGATTCTTGGCCGATCCCCCAGTGTGGGTATGTGCGATCTTTTGATAGGCTAACAACAACAACAGGTGATTTTTCCTAGGCTCCGAACGTCCGGATTAGAGATTTCGCTCTAAAGAGCATGAAACAACCGCGATATACCTCCGATCCGCATATACGAGTACGAGCCTCTACCTCCTCCCCCCCCCCCCCCCCCTGCCCCGGTGGTTAATCGGGAATGTGTAAAAACAGCATTTAATGAGTGTACCGATTAGCCGAGCAAAATATGTTACCCTTTAAGGCGCTTTGTACACATTTGTGTACGCTGAAAAATCGCAGCCTTTTGTGGAAGTGTGCTGCTCCTAATAATTATTTATTTGGTGTATGTGAGGCTAGAATCATTCTCATTGCAACTGCAGTGTATTTTGCGTTATCTAGCCAGTTCAGCAAGTAACTCACAAAAATGTGAACCACCCGCAGGTATTTTATCATTACCATAAAAGCCGATTTTCTCCTTTGCTTTTATAGCATTAAGGGCAGCTTCTAAAAATATTTATTTACTTGACTGCATACTCCCCACTTCGTCATTCGACAAATGCCGTTGAATAACTGCGCGCTGTAACCGTTCACCACCTCAGTTCGTGCATGTACACAAACGCGCACAAAGCGCCTTGGTGGAAGTGAACTGTGCGCTTCCCGCCTTTGGGCGTCTAGCTGCGCATGCATGCAATGCGTATGTGCATTTGCGCGTCACTTTCGTTTTTGCCGAGAATATTTTCTGGCTTGCTGTTTATCTGAAAAAAAAATGCATGGTGCGGCAGAGGAGGAGGAGGAAAAAACATTTCAGGGGCGGTCGTTTGGACTGACGCGGAGAAAATGCGATAGCATTCTTCTTTCATTCACTCGCCAGTCTGTTCCACCTGTCTGATTCTGTTCCAGATCTGAGTCCAATCACTTTCACTCCCCAAGCTACTCCAATTCTGATTATATTCCAATCCGACTAAGCAACT